>NW_026015553.1:0-22024 GCF_020379485.1 Brassica napus
GTTGTCCTCACGGTGGAATTTGTGCGCCGGTGGGGGGGGCAGGGGGTTCTCGTTAGTTGGATCTGACAGCCAGTCACGATTGTAGGTAAGAGAGAGGGAAGTAAAGAAAGCAAGGGATAACTCCGACCCACCGTTGTGAATAAATCTCATAGTCTTTGGGATGAAATAGTTATCCACCTTTCTAATCAGGTGATTCCCTTTCCCTTTAGTTCCTATCCCAGCTTCTTCTCGTTCCAATCCCACCCTCTTCCAATCACTTTGACGAAGCTCGCTTTGGAGACTCCTCCCCATGTTGTGAATCCCTCCCCAGGAAGTGAAATCCCTCCCTAGGCCTTTGGTCTTCCTCCGTTTCCAACGTCGCCTCTTCTTCGTCGTTCCAATCAAACCCGTCGGAATCACTTTGTAAGAACTCTCTTTGGAATACATAAAGTTTGATTCGCCTCCATAAGGCCCTGATTGAATCATCTCCTGGTTCGGTGGAATGAAAGTTCTCCCACTTTTCTCATCAGGTGATTTCTAGTTTTCCCCAGTTTGGGAATCGGCCAGACATCTTCGTCGTCGTTCCATCAAACCAGGATGAATCCCTTTGTAAGAAACTCGATTTGGATACATAAAGTGTTGGAGAATCACCAGGAAGTTGAATAAATCTCATAGGAGTTGGGATGAAGAAGTTATCCCACTTTCTAATCAGGTGATTCCAGTTTCCCAGTTTGGAATAGAACAGCTTCTCTTCTTCGTCGTCGTTCCAATCAACCAGGATGAATCACTTTGTAAGAAGCTCGATTTGGATACATAAAGTGTTGGAGAATCACCAGGAGTTGAATAAATCTCATAGGAGTTGGGATGAAGAAGTTATCCCACTTTCTAACATCAGGAATTCCGGTTTCCCAGTTTGGGAATAGGACAGCTTCTTCTTCGTCGTTTCAATCAACCCAGGATGAATCACTTTGTAAGAAGCTCGATTTGGATACATAAAGTGTTGGAGAATCACCAGGAAGTTGAATAAATCTCATAGGAGTTGGGATGAAGAAGTTATCCCACTTTCTAATCAGGTGATTCCAGTTTCCCAGTTTGGAATAGACAGCTTCTTCGTCGCGTTCCAATCAAACCAGGATGAATCACTTTGTAAGAAGCTCGATTTGGATACATAAAGTGTTGGAGAATCACCAGGAAGTTGAATAAATCTCATAGGAGTTGGGATGAAGAAGTTATCCCACTTCTAATCAGGATGATTGCAGTTCCCAGTTTGGGAATAGGACAGCTTCCTCGTTTCCATCAAACCAGGATGAATCACTTTGTAAGAGCTCGATTTGGATACATAAATGGTGGAGAAACACCAGAAGTTGAATAAAATCTCATAGGAGTTGGGATGAAGAAGTTATCCCACTTTCTAATCAGTGATTCCAGTTTCCCAGTTTGGGAATAGGACAGCTTCTCTTCGTCGTTCCATCAAACCAGGATGAATCACTTTGTAAAAGCTCGATTTGGATACATAAAGTGGTGGAGAATCACCAGGAAGTTGAATAAATCTCATAGGAGTTGGGATGAAGAGTTATCCCACTTTCTAATCAGGTGATTCCAGTTTCCCAGTTTTGGGAATAGACAGCTTCTTCGTCGTTCCAATCAAACCAGGATGAATCACTTTGTAAGAATCTCGATTTGGGTACATAAAGTGTTGGAGAATCACCAGGAAGTTGAATAAATCTCATAGGAGTTGGGATGAAGAAGTTATCCCACTTTCTAATCAGGTGATTCCAGTTTCCCAGTTTGGGAATAGGACAGCTTCTTCGTCGTTCCAATCAAACCAGGATGAATCACTTTGTAAGAAGCTCGATTTGGATACATAAAGTGTTAGAAATCACCAGGAAGTTGAATAAATCTCATAGGAGTTGGGATGAAGAAGTTAATCCCACAGCTATCTTTCGTCGATTCCTTTCAAACCCAGGATGAATCACTTTTGTAAGAAGCTCGATTTGGATACATAAAGTGTTGGAGAATCACCAGGAAGTTGAATAAATCTCATAGGATTGGGATGAAGAAGTTATCCCTTTTCTAATCAGGTGATTCCAGTTTCCCCAGTTTGGGAATAGACAGCTTCTTCGTCGTTCCAATCAAACCAGGATGAATCACTTTGTAAGAAGCTCGATTTGGATACATAAGTGTTGGAGAATCACCAGAAGTTGAATAAATCTCATAGGAGTTGGGATGAAAGTTATCCCACTTTCTAAATCAGGTGATTCAGTTTCCCAGTTTGGGAATAGGACAGCTTCTTCGTCGTTCCAATCAAACCAGGATGAATCACTTTGTAAGAAGCTCGATTTGGATACATAAAGTGTTGGAGAATCACCAGGAAGTTGAATAAATCTCATAGGAGTTGGGATGAAGAAGTTATCCCACTTTCTAAATCAGGTGATTCCAGTTTCCCAGTTTGGGAAAGGACAGCTTCTTCGTCGTTCCAATCAACCAGGATGAATCACTTTGTAAGAAGCTCGATTTGGATACATAAAGTGTTGGAGAAACACCAGGAAGTTGAATAAATCTCATAGGAGTTGGGATGAAGAAGTTATCCCACTTTCTAATCAGGATTCAGTTCCCAGTTTGGGAATAGACAGCTTCTTCGTCGTTCCCAATCAAACAGGATGAATCACTTTGTAAGAAGCTCGATTTGGATACATAAAGTGTTGGAGATCACCAAGAAGTTGAATAAATCTCATAGGAGTTGGGATGAAGAAGTTATCCCACTTTCTAATCAGGTGATTCCAGTTTCCCAGTTTGGGAATAGAACAGCTTCTTCGTCGTTCCAATCAAACCAGGATGAATCACTTTGTAAGAAGCTCGATTTGGATACATAAAGTGTTGGAGAATCACCAGGAAGTTGAATAAATCTCATAGGAGTTGGGATTAAGAAGTTATCCCACTTTAAATCAGGAGATTCCAGTTTCCCAGTTTGGGATAGGACAGCTTCTTCTTCGTCGTTCCAATCAAACCAGGATGAATCACTTTGTAAAGCTCGATTTGGATACATAAAATGGTGGAGAACACCAGGAAGTTGAATAAATCTCATAGGAGTTGGGATGAAGAAGTTATCCCACTTTCTAATCAGGTGATTCCAGTTTCCCAGTTTGGGAATAGGACAGCTTCTTCGTCGTTCCAATCAAACCAGGATGAATCACTTTGTAAGAAGCTCGATTTGGATACATAAGTGTTGGAGAATCACCAGGAAGTTGAATAAATCTCATAGAGTTGGGATGGGAAGTTATCCCACTTTCTAATCAGGTGATTCCAGTTTCCCAGTTGGGAATAGGACAGCTTCTTCGTCGTTCCAATCAAACCAGGATAATCACTTTGTAAGAACTGATTTGGATACATAAGTGGTTGGAGAATCACCAGGAAGTTGAAAAATCTCATAGGAGTTGGGATGAAGAAGTTATCCCACTTTCAAATCAGTGATTCCAGTTTCCCAGTTTGGGTAGAACAGCTTCTTCTTCTTCGTCGTTCCAATCAAACCAGGATGAATCACTTTGTAAGAAGCTCGATTTGGATACATAAAGTGTTGGAGAATCACCAGGAAGTTGAATAAATCTCATAGGAGTTGGGATGAAGAAGTTATCCCACTTTCTAATCAGGTGATTCCAGTTTCCCAGTTTGGGAATAGACAGCTTCTTCGTCGTTCCAATCAAACCAGGATGAATCACTTTGTAAGAAGCTCGATTTGGATACATAAAGTGTTGGAGAACACCCAGGAAGTTGAATAAATCTCATAGGAGTTGGGATGAAAAGTTATCCCACTTTCTAATCAGGTGATTCCAGTTTCCCAGTTTGGGAATAGGACAGCTTCTTCGTCGTTCCAATCAAACCAGATGAATCACTTTGTAAGAAGCTCGATTTGGATACATAAAGTGTTGGAGAATCACCAGGAAGTTGAATAATCTCATAGGAGTTGGGATGAAGAAGTTATCCCACTTTCTAATCAGGTGATTCCAGTTTCCCCAGTTTGGGAATAGAACAGCTTCTTCGTCGTTCCAATCAAACCATATGAATCACTTTGTAAAAGCTCGATTTGGATACATAAAGTGTTGGAGAATCACCAGGAAGTTGAATAATCTCATAGGAGTTGGGATTAAGAAGTTATCCCACTTTTAATCAGGTGATTCCAGTTTCCCAGTTTGGGAATGGACAGCTTCTTCGTCGTTTCAATCAAACCAGGATAATCACTTTGTAAGAAGC
The DNA here is from genome assembly GCF_020379485.1 of Brassica napus. Classification (NCBI taxonomy): domain Eukaryota; kingdom Viridiplantae; phylum Streptophyta; class Magnoliopsida; order Brassicales; family Brassicaceae; genus Brassica; species Brassica napus. The sequence goes on from NW_026015553.1 coordinate 4,228, forward strand.
TCGATTTGGATACATAAAGTGGTGGAGAATCACCAGGAAGTTGAATAAATCTCATAGGAGTTGGGATGAAGAAGTTATCCCACTTTCTAATCAGGTGATTCAAGTTTCCCAGTTTGGGAATAGGACAGCTTCTTCGTCGTTCCTATCAAACCAGGATGAATCACTTTGTAAGAAGCTCGATTTGGATACATAAAGTGTTGGAGAATCACCAGGAAGTTGAATAAATCTCATAGGAGTTGGGATGAAGAAGTTATCCCACTTTCTAATCAGGTGATTCCAGTTTCCCAGTTTGGGAATAGGACAGCTTCTTCGTCGTTCCAATCAAACCAGATGAATCACTTTGTAAGAAGCTCGATTTGGATACATAAAGTGTTGGAGAATCACCAGGAAGTTGAATAAATCTCATAGGAGTTGGGATGAAGAAGTTATCCCACTTTCTAATCAGGTGATTCCAGTTTCCCAGTTTGGGAATAGGACAGCTTCTTCGTCGTTCCAATCAAACCAGGATGAATCACTTTGTAAGAAGCTCGATTTGGATACATAAAGTGTTGGAGAATCACCAGGAAGTTGAATAAATCTCATAGGAGTTGGGATTAAGAAGTTATCCCACTTTCAAATCAGGAGATTGCAGTTTCCCCCAGTTTGGGAATAGGACAGCTTCTTCGTCGTTCAATCAAACCAGGATGAATCACTTTGTAAGAAGCTCGATTTGGATACATAAATGGTGTGGAGAAACACCAGGAAGTTGAATAAATCTCATAGGAGTTGGGATGAAGAAGTTATCCCACTTTCTAATCAGGTGATTCGTTTCCTTCCCAGTGTGGAATAGGACAGCTTCTTCGTCGTTCCAATCAAACCAGGATGAATCACTTTGTAAGAAGCTCGATTTGGATACATAAAGTGTTGGAGAATCACCAGGAGTTGAATAAATCTCATAGGAGTTGGGATGAAGAAGTTATCCCACTTTCTAATCAGGTGATTCCAGTTTCCCAGTTTGGGAATAGGACAGCTTCTTCGTCGTTCCAATCAAACCAGGATGAATCACTTTGTAAGAAGCTCTTGATTTGGATACATAAATGGTGGAGAAACACCAGGAATTTGAATAAATCTCATAGGAGTGGGATAAGAAGTTATCCCACTTTCAAAATCAGGTATTTCCAGTTTCCCAGTTTGGGAATAGGACAGCTTCTTCGTCGTTCCAATCAAACCAGGATGAATCACTTTGTAAGAAGCTCGTTGATTTGATACATAAATGTGTGGAAACACCAGGAAGTTGAATAAATCTCATAGGAGTTGGGATGAAGAAGTTATCCCACTTTCTAATCAGGTGATTCCAGTTTCCCAGTTTGGGAATAGGACAGCTTCTCTTCGTCCTTCCAATCAAACAGGATGAATCACTTTGTAGAGAAGCGATTTGGATACATAAAGTGTTGGAGAATCACCAGGAATTGAATAATCTCATAGGAGTTGGGATGAAGAAGTTATCCCACTTTCTAATCAGGTGATTCCATTTTCCCAGTTTGGGAATAGGACAGCTTCTTCTCGTCGTTCCAATCAAACCGGATGAATCACTTTGTAAGAAGCGATCGATTGGATGAATAAATGGTGGGAATCCCAGGAGTTGAATAAATCTCATAGGAGTTGGGATGAAACCCAGTTGCTAGGACCAGCTTCTTCGTCGTTCCAATCAAACCAGGATGAATCACTTTGTAAGAAGCTCGATTTGGATACATAAAGTGTGTTGGAGAATCACCAGAAGTTGAATAAATCTCATAGGAGTGGGATGAAGAAGTTATCCCACTTTCTAAATCAGTGATTCCAGTTTCCCAGTTGGGAATAGGACAGCTTCTTCGTCGTTCCAATCAAACCAGGATGAATCACTTTGTAAGAAGCTCGATTTGGATCATAAAGTGTTGGAGATCACCAGGAAGTTGAATAAATCTCATAGGAGTTGGGATGAAGAAGTTATCCCACTTTCTAATCAGGTGATTCCAGTTTCCCAGTTTGGGAATAGGACAGCTTTCTTCGTCGTCCAATCAAACCAGGATGAATCACTTTGTAAGAAGCTCGATTTGGATACATAAAGTGTTGGAGAAACACCAGGAAGTTGAATAATCTCATAGGAGTTGGGATGAAGAAGTTATCCCACTTTCTAATCAGGTGATTCCAGTTTCCCAGTTTGGGAATAGGACAGCTTCTTTCGTTCCATCCAATCAAACCAGGATGAATCACTTTGTAAGAAGCTCGATTTGGATACATAAAGTGTTGGAGAATCACCAGGAAGTTGAATAAATCTCATAGGAGTTGGGATGAAGAAGTTATCCCACTTTCAAATCAGGAGATTGCAGTTTCCCAGTTTGGGAATAGGACAGCTTCTTCGTCGTTTCAATCAAACCAGGATGAATCACTTTGTAAGAAGCTCGATTTGGATACATAAAATGGTGGAGAAACACCAGGAAGTTGAATAAATCTCATAGGAGTTGGGATGAAGAAGTTATCCCACTTTCTAATCAGGTGATTCCAGTTTCCCAGTTTGGGAATAGAACAGCTTCTTCGTCGTTCCAATCAAACCAGGATGAATCACTTTGTAAGAAGCTCGATTTGGATACATAAAGTGTGGAGAATCACCAGGAAGTTGAATAAATCTCATAGGAGTTGGGATGAAGAAGTTATCCCACTTTCAAATCAGGTGATTCCAGTTTCCCAGTTTGGGAATAGGACAGCTTCTTCGTCGTTCCAATCAAACCAGGATGAATCACTTTGTAAGAAGCTCGATTTGGATACATAAATGTTGGAGAACACCAGGAAGTTGAATAAATCTCATAGGAGTTGGGATGAAGAAGTTATCCCACTTTCTAATCAGGTGATTCCAGTTTCCCAGTTTGGGATAGGACAGCTTCTTCCGTCGTTCCAATCAAACCAGGATGAATCACTTTGTAAGAAGCTCGATTTGGATACATAAAGTGTTGGAGAATCACCAGGAAGTTGAATAAATCTCATAGGAGTTGGGATGAAGAAGTTATCCCACTTTCTAATCAGGTGATTCCAGTTTCCCAGTTTGGGAATAGAACAGCTTCTTCGTCGTTCCAATCAAACCAGGATGAATCACTTTGTAAGAAGCTTGATTTGGATACATAAAGTGGTTGGAGAATCACAGGAAGTTGAATAAATCTCATAGGAGTTGGGATGAAGAAGTTATCCCACTTTCAAATCAGGTGATTCCAGTTTCCCAGTTTGGGAATAGAACAGCTTCTTCGTCGTTCCAATCAAACCAGGATGAATCACTTTGTAAGAAGCTCGATTTGGATACATAAAGTGTTGGAGAATCACCAGGAAGTTGAATAAATCTCATAGGAGTTGGGATGAAGAAGTTATCCCACTTTTAAATCAGGTGATTGCAGTTTCCCAGTTTGGGAATAGGACAGCTTCTTCGTCGTTTCAATCAAACCAGGATGAATCACTTTGTAAGAAGCTCGATTTGGATACATAAAGTGGTGGAGAAACACCAGGAAGTTGAATAAATCTCATAGGAGTTGGGATGAAGAAGTTATCCCACTTTCTAATCAGGTGATTCCAGTTTCCCAGTTTGGGAATAGACAGCTTCTTCGTCGTTCCATCAAACCAGGATGAATCACTTTGTAAGAAGCTCGATTTGGATACATAGTGTTGGAGAATCACCAGGAAGTTGAATAAATCTCATAGGAGTTGGGATGAAGAAGTTATCCCACTTTCTAATCAGGTGATTCCAGTTTCCCAGTTTGGGAATAGACAGCTTCTTCGTCGTTCCAATCAAACCAGGATGAATCACTTTGTAAGAAGCTCGATTTGGATACATAAAGTGTTGGAGAATCACCAGGAAGTTGAATAAATCTCATAGGAGTTGGGATGAAAGATAGTTATCCCACTTTCTAATCAGGTGATTCCAGTTTCCCAGTTTGGGAATAGACAGCTTCTTCGTCGTTCCAATCAAACCAGGATGAATCACTTTGTAAGAAGCTCGATTTGGATACATAAAGTGTTGGAGAATCACCAGGAAGTTGAATAAATCTCATAGGAGTTGGGATAAGAAGTTATCCCACTTTAAATCAGGTGATTCCAGTTTCCCAGTTTGGGAATAGGACAGCTTCTTCGTCGTTCCAATCAAACCAGGATGAATCACTTTGTAAGAAGCTCGATTTGGATACATAAAATGGTGGAGAAACACCAGGAAGTTGAATAAATCTCATAGGAGTTGGGATGAAGAAGTTATCCCACTTTCTAATCAGGTGATTCCAGTTTCCCAGTTTGGGAATAGGACAGCTTCTTCGTCGTTCCAATCAAACCAGGATGAATCACTTTGTAAGAAGCTCGATTTGGATACATAAAGTGTTGGAGAATCACCAGGAAGTTGAATAAATCTCATAGGAGTTGGGATGAAGAAGTTATCCCACTTTCTAATCAGGTGATTCCAGTTTCCCAGTTTGGGAATAGAACAGCTTCTTCGTCGTTCCAATCAAACCAGGATGAATCACTTTGTAAGAAGCTTGATTTGGATACATAAAGTGTTGGAGAATCACCAGGATTGAATAAATCTCATAGGAGTTGGGATGAAGAAGTTATCCCACTTTCAAATCAGGTGATTCCAGTTTCCCAGTTTGGGAATAGGACAGCTTCTTCGTCGTTCCAATCAAACCAGGATGAATCACTTTGTAAGAAGCTCGATTTGGATACATAAAGTGTTGGAGAATCACCAGGAAGTTGAATAAATCTCATAGGAGTTGGGATGAAGAAGTTATCCCACTTTTAAATCAGGTGATTCCAGTTTCCCAGTTTGGGAATAGGACAGCTTCTTCGTCGTTCCAATCAAACCAGGATGAATCACTTTGTAAGAAGCTCGATTTGGATACATAAAGTGGTGGAGAAACACCAGGAAGTTGAATAAATCTCATAGGAGTTGGGATGAAGAAGTTATCCCACTTTCTAATCAGGTGATTCCAGTTTCCCAGTTTGGGAATAGGACAGCTTCTTCGTCGTTCCATCAATCAAACAGGATGAATCACTTTGTAAGAAGCTCGATTTGGATACATAAAGTGTTGGAGAATCACCAGGAAGTTGAATAAATCTCATAGGAGTTGGGATGAAGAAGTTATCCCACTTTCTAATCAGGTGATTCCAGTTTCCCAGTTGGGAATAGGACAGCTTCTTCGTCGTTCCAATCAAACCAGGATGAATCACTTTGTAAGAAGCTCGATTTGGATACATAAAGTGTTGGAGAATCACCAGGAAGTTGAATAAATCTCATAGGAGTTGGGATGAAGAAGTTATCCCACTTTCTAATCAGGTGATTCCAGTTTCCCAGTTTGGGAATAGAACAGCTTCTTCGTCGTTCCAATCAAACCAGGATGAATCACTTTGTAAGAAGCTCGATTTGGATACATAATGTTGGAGAATCACCAGGAAGTTGAATAAATCTCATAGGAGTTGGGATGAAGAAGTTATCCCACTTTCAATCAGGTGATTGCAGTTTCCCAGTTTGGGATAGGACAGCTTCTTCGTCGTTCCAATCAAACCAGGATGAATCACTTTGTAAGAAGCTCGATTTGGATACATAAAATGGTGGAAAACACCAGGAAGTTGAATAAATCTCATAGGAGTTGGGATGAAGAAGTTATCCCACTTTCTAATCAGGTGATTCCAGTTTCCCAGTTTGGGAATAGGACAGCTTCTTCGTCGTTCCAATCAAACCAGGATGAATCACTTTGTAAGAAGCTCGATTTGGATACATAAAGTGTTGGAGAATCACCAGGAAGTTGAATAAATCTCATAGGAGTTGGGATGAAGAAGTTATCCCACTTTCTAATCAGGTGATTCCAGTTTCCCAGTTTGGAATAGAACAGCTTCTCTTCGTCGTTCCAATCAAACCAGGATGAATCACTTTGTAAGAAACTTGATTTGGATACATAAAGTGTTGGAGAATCACCAGGAAGTTGAATAAATCTCATAGGAGTTGGGATGAAGAAGTTATCCCACTTTCAAATCAGGTGATTCTAGTTTTCCAGTTTGGGAATAGGACAGCTTCTTCGTCGTTCCAATCAAACCAGATGAATCACTTTGTAAGAAGCTCGATTTGGATACATAAGTGTTGGAGAATCACCAGAAGTTGAATAAATCTCATAGGAGTTGGGATGAAGAAGTTATCCCACTTTCTAATCAGGTGATTCCAGTTTCCCAGTTTGGGAATAGGACAGCTTTTTCGTCGTTCCAATCAAACCAGGATGAATCACTTTGTAAGAAACTTGATTTGGATACATAAAGTGTTGGAGAAACACCAGGAAGTTGAATAAATCTCATAGGAGTTGGGATGAAGAAGTTATCCCACTTTCAATCAGGTGATTCCAGTTTCCCAGTTTGGGAATAGGACAGCTTCTTCTTCGTCGTTCCAATCAAACCAGGATGAATCACTTTGTAAGAAGCTCGATTTGGATACATAAAGTGTTGGAGAATCACCAGGAAGTTGAATAAATCTCATAGGAGTTGGGATGAAGAAGTTATCCCACTTTCAAATCAGGTGATTCCAGTTTCCCAGTTTGGGAATAGGACAGCTTCTTCGTCGTTTCAATCAAACCAGGATGAATCACTTTGTAAGAAGCTCGATTTGGATACATAAAGTGGTGGAGAAACACCAGGAAGTTGAATAAATCTCATAGGAGTTGGGATGAAGAAGTTATCCCACTTTCTAATCAGGTGATTCCAGTTTCCCAGTTTGGGAATAGGACAGCTTCTTCTTCGTCGTTCCAATCAAACCAGGATGAATCACTTTGTAAGAAGCTCGATTTGGATACATAAAGTGTTGGAGAATCACCAGGAAGTTGAATAAATCTCATAGGAGTTGGGATGAAGAAGTTATCCCACTTTCTAATCAGGTGATTCCAGTTTCCCAGTTTGGGAATAGAACAGCTTCTTCTTCGTCGTTCCAATCAAACCAGGATGAATCACTTTGTAAGAAGCTTGATTTGGATACATAAAGTGTTGGAGAAACACCAGGAAGTTGAATAAATCTCATAGGAGTTGGGATGAAGAAGTTATCCCACTTTCTAATCAGGTGATTCCAGTTTCCCAGTTTGGGAATAGGACAGCTTCTTCGTCGTTCCAATCAAACCAGGATGAATCACTTTGTAAGAAGCTCGATTTGGATACATAAAGTGTTGGAGAATCACCAGAAGAATTGAATAAATCTCATAGGAGTTGGGATGAAGAAGTTATCCCACTTTCTAATCAGGTGATTCCAGTTTCCCAGTTTGGGAATAGGACAGCTTCTTCTTCTTCGTCGTTCAATCAACCAGGATGAATCACTTTGTAAGAAGCTCGATTTGGATACATAAAGTGTTGGAGAATCACCAGGAAGTTGAATAAATCTCATAGGAGTTGGGATGAAGAAGTTATCCCACTTTCTAATCAGGTGATTCCAGTTTCCCAGTTTGGGAATAGGACAGCTTCTTCGTCGTTCCAATCAAACCAGGATGAATCACTTTGTAAGAAGCTCGATTTGGATACATAAAGTGTTGGAGAATCACCAGGAAGTTGAATAAATCTCATAGGAGTTGGGATGAAGAAGTTATCCCACTTTCTAATCAGGTGATTCCAGTTTCCCAGTTTGGGAATAGAACAGCTTCTTCGTCGTTCCAATCAAACCAGGATGAATCACTTTGTAAGAAGCTCGATTTGGATACATAAAGTGTTGGAGAATCACCAGGAAGTTGAATAAATCTCATAGGAGTTGGGATGAAGAAGTTATCCCACTTTCTAATCAGGTGATTCCAGTTTCCCAGTTTGGGAATAGACACTTCTTCTTCGTCGTTCCAATCAAACCAGGATGAATCACTTTGTAAGAAGCTCGATTTGGATACATAAAGGTGGAGAAACACCAGGAAGTTGAATAAATCTCATAGGAGTTGGGATGAAGAAGTTATCCCACTTTCTAATCAGGTGATTCCAGTTTCCCAGTTTGGGAATAGACAGCTTCTTCTTCGTCGTTCCAATCAAACCAGGATGAATCACTTTGTAAGAAGCTCGATTTGGATACATAAAGTGTTGGAGAATCACCAGGAAGTTGAATAAATCTCATAGGAGTTGGGATGAAGAAGTTATCCCACTTTCTAATCAGGTGATTCAGTTTCCCAGTTTGGGAATAGGACAGCTTCTTCGTCGTTTCCAATCAAACCAGGATGAATCACTTTGTAAGAAGCTCGATTTGGATACATAAAATGGTGGAGAACACCAGGAAGTTGAATAAATCTCATAGGAGTTGGGATGAAGAAGTTATCCCACTTTCTAATCAGGTGATTCCAGTTTCCCAGTTTGGGAATAGGACAGCTTCTTCGTCGTTCCAATCAAACCAGGATGAATCACTTTGTAAGAAGCTCGATTTGGATACATAAAGTGTTGGAGAATCACCAGGAAGTTGAATAAATCTCATAGGAGTTGGGATGAAGAAGTTATCCCACTTTCTAATCAGGTGATTCCAGTTTCCCAGTTTGGGAATAGGACAGCTTCTTCGTCGTTCCAATCAACCAGGATGAATCACTTTGTAAGAAGCTCGATTTGGATACATAAGTGTTGGAGAATCACCAGGAAGTTGAATAAATCTCATAGGAGTTGGGATGAAGAAGTTATCCCACTTTCTAATCAGGTGATTCCAGTTTCCCAGTTTGGGAATAGGACAGCTTCTTCGTCGTTCCAATCAAACCAGGATGAATCACTTTGTAAGAAGCTCGATTTGGATACATAAAGTGGTGGGAAAACACCAGGAAGTTGAATAAATCTCATAGGAGTTGGGATGAAGAAGTTATCCCACTTTCTAATCAGGTGATTCCAGTTTCCCAGTTTGGGAATAGGACAGCTTCTTCGTCGTTCCAATCAATTCAAGATGAATCACTTTGTAAGAAGCTTCGTTTGGATACATAAAGTGTTGGAGAATCACCAGGAAGTTGAATAAATCTCATAGGAGTTGGGATGAAGAAGTTATCCCACTTTCAAATCAGGTGATTCCAGTTTCCCAGTTTGGGAATAGGACAGCTTCTTCGTCGTTTCAATCAAACCAGGATGAATCACTTTGTAAGAAGCTCGATTTGGATACATAAAATGGTGGAGAAACACAGGAAGTTGAATAAATCTCATAGGAGTTGGGATGAAGAAGTTCCCACTTTCTAATCAGGTGATTCCAGTTTCCCAGTTTGGGAATAGGACAGCTTCTTCGTCGTTCCAATCAAACCAGGATGAATCACTTTGTAAGAAGCTCGATTTGGATACATAAAGTGTTGGAGAATCACCAGGAAGTTGAATAAATCTCATAGGAGTTGGGATGAAGAAGTTATCCCACTTTCTAATCAGGTGATTCCAGTTTCCCAGTTTGGGAATAGGACAGCTTCTTCTTCGTCGTTCAATCAAACCAGGATGAATCACTTTTGTAAGAAGCTCGATTTGGACATAAATGGTGGAGAAACACCAGGAAGTTGAATAAATCTCATAGGAGTTGGGATGAAGAAGTTATCCCACTTTCTAATCAGGTGATTCCAGTTTCCCAGTTTGGGAATAGGACAGCTTCTTCGTCGTTCCAATCAAACCAGGATGAATCACTTTGTAAGAAGCTCGATTTGGATACATAAAGTGTTGGAGAATCACCAGGAAGTTGAATAAATCTCATAGGAGTTGGGATGAAGAAGTTATCCCACTTTCTAATCAGGTGATTCCAGTTTCCCAGTTTGGGAATAGAACAGCTTTTTTCGTCGTTCCAATCAAACCAGGATGAATCACTTTGTAAGAAGCTCGATTTGGATACATAAAGTGTTGGAGAATCACCAGGAAGTTGAATAAATCTCATAGGAGTTGGGATGAAGAAGTTATCCCACTTTCTAATCAGGTGATTCCAGTTTCCCAGTTTGGGAATAGGACAGCTTCTTCGTCGTTTCAATCAAACCAGGATGAATCACTTTGTAAGAAGCTCGATTTGGATACATAAAGTGTGGAGAAACACCAGGAAGTTGAATAAATCTCATAGGAGTTGGGATGAAGAAGTTATCCCACTTTCTAATCAGGTGATTCCAGTTTCCCAGTTTGGGAATAGGACAGCTTCTTCGTCGTTCCAATCAAACCAGGATGAATCACTTTGTAAGAAGCTCGATTTGGATACATAAAGTGTTGGAGAATCACCAGGAAGTTGAATAAATCTCATAGGAGTTGGGATGAAGAGTTATCCCACTTTCAATCAGGTGATTCCAGTTTCCCAGTTTGGGAATAACACAGCTTCTTCTTCGTCGTTCCATCAAACCAGGATGAATCACTTTGTAAGAAGCTTGATTTGGATACATAAAGTGTTGGAGAAACACCAGGAAGTTGAATAAATCTCATAGGAGTTGGGATGAAGAAGTTATCCCACTTTCAAATCAGGTGATTCCAGTTTCCCAGTTTGGGAATAGGACAGCTTCTTCGTCGTTCCAATCAAACCAGGATGAATCACTTTGTAAGAAGCTCGATTTGGATACATAAAGTGTTGGAGAATCACCAGGAAGTTGAATAAATCTCATAGGAGTTGGGATGAAGAAGTTATCCCACTTTCTAATCAGGTGATTCCAGTTTCCCAGTTTGGGAATAGAACAGCTTCTTCGTCGTTCCAATCAAACCAGGATGAATCACTTTGTAAGAAGCTCGATTTGGATACATAAAATGTTGGAGAAACACCAGGAAGTTGAATAAATCTCATAGGAGTTGGGATGAAGAAGTTATCCCACTTTCTAATCAGGTGATTCCAGTTTCCCAGTTTGGGAATAGGACAGCTTCTTCGTCGTTCCAATCAAACCAGGATGAATCACTTTGTAAGAAGCTCGATTTGGATACATAAAGTGTTGGAGAATCACCAGGAAGTTGAATAAATCTCATAGGAGTTGGATTAAGAAGTTATCCCACTTTCTAATCAGGTGATTCCAGTTTCCCAGTTTGGGAATAGGACAGCTTCTTCTTCGTCGTTCCAATCAAACCAGGATGAATCACTTTGTAAGAAGCTCGATTTGGATACATAAAGTGGTGGAGAAACACCAGGAAGTTGAATAAATCTCATAGGAGTTGGGATGAAGAAGTTATCCCACTTTCTAATCAGGTGATTCAGTTTCCCAGTTTGGGAATAGGACAGCTTCTTCGTCGTTCCAATCAAACCAGGATGAATCACTTTGTAAGAAGCTCGATTTGGATACATAAAGTGTTGGAGAATCACCAGGAAGTTGAATAAATCTCATAGGAGTTGGGATGAAGAAGTTATCCCACTTTCTAATCAGGTGATTCCAGTTTCCCAGTTTGGGAATAGGACAGCTTCTTCGTCGTTCCAATCAAACCAGGATGAATCACTTTGTAAGAAGCTCGATTTGGATACATAAAGTGTTGGAGAATCACCAGGAAGTTGAATAAATCTCATAGGAGTTGGGATGAAGAAGTTATCCCACTTTTAAATCAGGTGATTCCAGTTTCCCAGTTTGGGAATAGGACAGCTTCTTCTTCGTCGTTCAATCAAACCAGGATGAATCACTTTGTAAGAAGCTCGATTTGGATACATAAAGTGGTGGAGAAACACCAGGAAGTTGAATAAATCTCATAGGAGTTGGGATGAAGAAGTTATCCCACTTTCTAATCAGGTGATTCCAGTTTCCCAGTTTGGGAATAGGACAGCTTCTTCGTCGTTCCAATCAAACCAGGATGAATCACTTTGTAAGAAGCTCGATTTGGATACATAAAGTGTTGGAGAATCACCAGGAAGTTGAATAAATCTCATAGGAGTTGGGATGAAGAAGTTATCCCACTTTCTAATCAGGTGATTCCAGTTTCCCAGTTTGGGAATAGAACAGCTTCTTCGTCGTTCCAATCAAACCAGGATGAATCACTTTGTAAGAAGCTTGATTTGGATACATAAAGTGTTGGAGAATCACCAGGAAGTTGAATAAATCTCATAGGAGTTGGATGAAGAAGTTATCCCACTTTCAAATCAGGTGATTCCAGTTTCCCAGTTTGGGAATAGGACAGCTTCTTCGTCGTTCCAATCAAACCAGGATGAATCACTTTGTAAGAAGCTCGATTTGGATACATAAAGTGTGGAGAATCACCAGGAAGTTGAATAAATCTCATAGGAGTTGGGATGAAGAAGTTATCCCACTTTCTAATCAGGTGATTCCAGTTTCCCAGTTTGGGAATAGAACAGCTTCTTTCGTCGTTCCAATCAAACCAGGATGAATCACTTTGTAAGAAGCTTGATTTGGATACATAAAGTGTTGGAGAACACCAGGAAGTTGAATAAATCTCATAGGAGTTGGGATGAAGAAGTTATCCCACTTTCAAATCAGGTGATTCCAGTTTCCCAGTTTGGGAATAGGACAGCTTCTTCGTCGTTCCAATCAAACCAGGATGAATCACTTTGTAAGAAGCTCGATTTGGATACATAAAGGTTGGAGAATCACCAGGAAGTTGAATAAATCTCATAGGAGTTGGGATGAAGAAGTTATCCCACTTTCAAATCAGGTGATTCCAGTTTCCCAGTTTGGGAATAGAACAGCTTCTTCGTCGTTCCAATCAAACCAGGATGAATCACTTTGTAAGAAGCTTGATTTGGATACATAAAGTGTTGGAGAACACCAGGAAGTTGAATAAATCTCATAGGAGTTGGGATGAAGAAGTTATCCCACTTTCAAATCAGGTGATTCCAGTTTCCCAGTTTGGGAATAGACAGCTTCTTCGTCGTTCCAATCAAACCAGGATGAATCACTTTGTAAGAGCTCGATTTGGATACATAAAGTGTTGGAGAATCACCAGGAAGTTGAATAAATCTCATAGGAGTTGGGATGAAGAAGTTATCCCACTTTCAAATCAGGTGATTCCAGTTTCCCAGTTTGGGAATAGGACAGCTTCTTCGTCGTTCCAATCAAACCAGGATGAATCACTTTGTAAGAAGCTCGATTTGGATACATAAAGTGGTGGAGAACACCAGGAAGTTGAATAAATCTCATAGGAGTTGGGATGAAGAAGTTATCCCACTTTCTAATCAGGTGATTCAGTTTCCCAGTTTGGGAATAGGACAGCTTCTTCGTCGTTCCAATCAAACCAGGATGAATCACTTTGTAAGAAGCTCGATTTGGATACATAAAGTGTTGGAGAATCACCAGGAAGTTGAATAAATCTCATAGGAGTTGGGATGAAGAAGTTATCCCACTTTCTAATCAGGTGATTCCAGTTTCCCAGTTTGGGAATAGAACAGCTTCTCGTCGCGTTCCAATCAAACCAGGATGAATCACTTTGTAAGAAGCTCGATTTGGATACATAAAGTGTTGGAGAATCACCAGGAAGTTGAATAAATCTCATAGGAGTTGGGATGAAGAAGTTATCCCACTTTTAAATCAGGTGATTGCAGTTTCCCAGTTTGGGAATAGGACAGCTTCTTCGTCGTTTCAATCAAACCAGGATGAATCACTTTGTAAGAAGCTCGATTTGGATACATAAAGTGTGGAGAAACACCAGGAAGTTGAATAAATCTCATAGGAGTTGGGATGAAGAAGTTATCCCACTTTCTAATCAGGTGATTCCAGTTTCCCAGTTTGGGAATAGGACAGCTTCTTCGTCGTTCCAATCAAACCAGGATGAATCACTTTGTAAGAAGCTTGATTTGGATACATAAAGTGTTGGAGAATCACCAGGAAGTTGAATAAATCTCATAGGAGTTGGGATGAAGAAGTTATCCCACTTTCAAATCAGTGATTCAGTTCCGTTTCCCAGTTTGGGAATAGGACAGCTTCTTCGTCGTTCCAATCAAACCAGGATGAATCACTTTGTAAGAAGCTCGATTTGGATACATAAAGTGGTGGAGAAACACCAGGAAGTTGAATAAATCTCATAGGAGTTGGGATGAAGAAGTTATCCCACTTTCTAATCAGGTGATTCCAGTTTCCCAGTTTGGGAATAGGACAGCTTCTTCGTCGTTCCAATCAAACCAGGATGAATCACTTTGTAAGAAGCTCGATTTGGATACATAAAGTGTTGGAGAATCACCAGGAAGTTGAATAAATCTCATAGGAGTTGGGATGAAGAAGTTATCCCACTTTCTAATCAGGTGATTCCAGTTTCCCAGTTTGGGAATAGACAGCTTCTTCGTCGTTCCAATCAAACCAGGATGAATCACTTTGTAAGAAGCTCGATTTGGATACATAAAGTGGTGGAGAAACACCAGGAAGTTGAATAAATCTCATAGGAGTTGGGATGAAGAAGTTATCCCACTTTCTAATCAGGTGATTCCAGTTTCCCAGTTTGGGAATAGGACAGCTTCTTCTTCGTCGTTCCAATCAAACCAGGATGAATCACTTTGTAAGAAGCTCGATTTGGATACATAAAGTGTTGGAGAATCACCAGGAAGTTGAATAAATCTCATAGGAGTTGGGATGAAGAAGTTATCCCACTTTCTAATCAGGTGATTCCAGTTTCCCAGTTTGGGAATAGAACAGCTTCTTCGTCGTTCCAATCAAACCAGGATGAATCACTTTGTAAGAAGCTCGATTTGGATACATAAAGTGTTGGAGAATCACCAGGAGTTGAATAAATCTCATAGGAGTTGGGATGAAGAAGTTATCCCACTTTAAATCAGGTGATTCCAGTTTCCCAGTTTGGGAATAGGACAGCTTCTTTCGTCGTTCCAATCAAACCAGGATGAATCACTTTGTAAGAAGCTCGATTTGGATACATAAAGTGGTGGAGAACACCAGGAAGTTGAATAAATCTCATAGGAGTTGGGATGAAGAAGTTATCCCACTTTCTAATCAGGTGATTCCAGTTTCCCAGTTTGGGAATAGGACAGCTTCTTCGTCGTTCCAATCAAACCAGGATGAATCACTTTGTAAGAAGCTCGATTTGGATACATAAAGTGTTGGAGAATCACCAGGAAGTTGAATAAATCTCATAGGAGTTGGGATGAAGAAGTTATCCCACTTTCTAATCAGGTGATTCAGTTTCCCAGTTTGGGAATAGAACAGCTTCTTCTTCGTCGTCCAATCAAACCAGGATGAATCACTTTGTAAGAAGCTTGATTTGGATACATAAAGTGTTGGAGAATCACCAGGAAGTTGAATAAATCTCATAGGAGTTGGGATGAAGAAGTTATCCCACTTTCAAATCAGGTGATTCCAGTTTCCCAGTTTGGGAATAGGACAGCTTCTTCGTCGTTCCAATCAAACCAGGATGAATCACTTTGTAAGAAGCTTGATTTGGATACATAAAGTGTTGGAGAACACCAGGAAGTTGAATAAATCTCATAGGAGTTGGGATGAAGAAGTTATCCCACTTTCTAATCAGGTGATTCCAGTTTCCCAGTTTGGGAATAGGACAGCTTCTTCGTCGTTCCAATCAAACCAGGATGAATCACTTTGTAAGAAGCTTGATTTGGATACATAAAGTGTTGGAGAAACACCAGGAAGTTGAATAAATCTCATAGGAGTTGGGATGAGAAGTTATCCCACTTTCAAATCAGGTGATTCCAGTTTCCCAGTTTGGGAATAGGACAGCTTCTTCGTCGTTCCAATCAAACCAGGATGAATCACTTTGTAAGAAGCTCGATTTGGATACATAAAGTGTTGGAGAATCACCAGGAAGTTGAATAAATCTCATAGGAGTTGGGATGAAGAAGTTATCCCACTTTAAATCAGGTGATTCCAGTTTCCCAGTTTGGGAATAGGACAGCTTCTTCGTCGTTCCAATCAAACCAGGATGAATCACTTTGTAAGAAGCTTGATTTGGATACATAAAGTGTGGAGAAACACCAGGAAGTTGAATAAATCTCATAGGAGTTGGGATGAAGAAGTTTCCCACTTTAAATCAGGTGATTCCAGTTTCCCAGTTTGGGAATAGGACAGCTTCTTCGTCGTTCCAATCAAACCAGGATGAATCACTTTGTAAGAAGCTCGATTTGGATACATAAAGTGTTGGAGAATCACCAGGAAGTTGAATAAATCTCATAGGAGTTGGGATGAAGAAGTTATCCCACTTTCAAATCAGGTGATTCCAGTTTCCCAGTTTGGGAATAGGACAGCTTCTTCGTCGTTCAATCAAACCAGGATGAATCACTTTGTAAGAAGCTCGATTTGGATACATAAATGGTGGAGAAACACCAGGAAGTTGAATAAATCTCATAGGAGTTGGGATGAAGAAGTTATCCCACTTTCTAATCAGGTGATTCCAGTTTCCCAGTTTGGGAATAGGACAGCTTCTTCGTCGTTCCAATCAAACCAGGATGAATCACTTTGTAAGAAGCTCGATTTGGATACATAAAGTGTTGGAGAATCACCAGGAAGTTGAATAAATCTCATAGGAGTTGGGATGAAGAAGTTATCCCACTTTCTAATCAGGTGATTCCAGTTTCCCAGTTTGGGAATAAACAGCTTCTTCGTCGTTCCAATCAAACCAGGATGAATCACTTTGTAAGAAGCTCGATTTGGATACATAAAGTGTTGGAGAAACACCAGGAAGTTGAATAAATCTCATAGGAGTTGGGATGAAGAAGTTATCCCACTTTCTAATCAGGTGATTCCAGTTTCCCAGTTTGGGAATAGACACTTCTTCGTCGTTTCAATCAAACCAGGATGAATCACTTTGTAAGAAGCTCGATTTGGATACATAAGTGTTGGAGAATCACCAGGAAGTTGAATAAATCTCATAGGAGTTGGGATGAAGAAGTTATCCCACTTTCAAATCAGGTGATTCCAGTTTCCCAGTTTGGGAATAGACAGCTTCTTCGTCGTTCCAATCAAACCAGGATGAATCACTTTGTAAGAAGCTCGATTTGGATACATAAAGTGTTGGAAAACACCAGGAAGTTGAATAAATCTCATAGGAGTTGGGATGAAGAAGTTATCCCACTTTCTAATCAGGTGATTCCAGTTTCCCAGTTTGGGAATAGGAACAGCTTCTTCGTCGTTCCAATCAAACCAGGATGAATCACTTTGTAAGAAGCTCGATTTGGATACATAAAGTGTTGGAGAATCACCAGGAAGTTGAATAAATCTCATAGGAGTTGGGATGAAGAAGTTATCCCACTTTCTAATCAGGTGATTCCAGTTTCCCAGTTTGGGAATAGACAGCTTCTCGTCGTTCCAATCAAACCAGGATGAATCACTTTGTAAGAAGCTCGATTTGGATACATAAAATGGTGGAGAAAACCAGGAAGTTGAATAAATCTCATAGGAGTTGGGATGAAGAAGTTATCCCACTTTCTAATCAGGTGATTCCAGTTTCCCAGTTTGGGAATAGGACAGCTTCTTCGTCGTTCCAATCAACCAGGATGAATCACTTTGTAAGAACTCGATTTGGATACATAAAGTGTTGGAGAATCACCAGGAAGTTGAATAAATCTCATAGGAGTTGGGATGAAGAAGTTATCCCACTTTCTAATCAGGTGATTCCAGTTTCCCAGTTTGGGAATAGGACAGCTTCTTCGTCGTTTCCAATCAAACCAGGATGAATCACTTTGTAAGAAGCTCGATTTGGATACATAAAGTGTTGGAGAATCACCAGGAAGTTGAATAAATCTCATAGGAGTTGGGATGAGAAGTTATCCCACTTTCAAATCAGGAGATTGCAGTTTTCCAGTTTGGGAGACCTTCTTCGTCGTTTCAATCAAACCAGGATGAATCACTTTGTAAGAAGCTCGATTTGGATACATAAAATGGTGGAGAAACACCAGGAAGTTGAATAAATCTCATAGGAGTTGGGATGAAGAAGTTATCCCACTTTCTAATCAGGTGAA
>NW_026015554.1:0-39438 GCF_020379485.1 Brassica napus
TTTCCAGTTTCCCAGTTTGGGAATAGGACAGCTTCTTCGTCGTTCCAATAACACCAGGATGAATCACTTTGTAAGAAGCTTGATTTGGATACATAAGTGGTGGAGAATCACCAGGAAGTTGAATTAATCTCATAGGAGTTGGGATGAAGAAGTTATCCCACTTTCTAATCAGGTGATTCCAGTTTCCCAGTTTGGGAATAGGACAGCTTCTTCGTCGTTCCAATAACACCAGGATGAATCACTTTGTAAGAAGCTTGATTTGGATACATAAAGTGGTGGAGAATCACCAGGAGTTGAATAATCTCATAGGAGTTGGGATGAAGAAGTTATCCCACTTTCTAATCAGGTGATTCCAGTTTCCCAGTTTGGGAATAGGACAGCTTCTTCGTCGTTCCAATCACACCAGGATGAATCACTTGTAAGAAGCTTGATTTGGATACATAAAGTGGTGGGAGAATCACCAGGAAGTTGAATATAATCTCATAGGAGTTGGGGATGAGAAGTTATCCCACTTTCTAATCAGGTGATTCCAGTTTCCAGTTTGGGAATAGGACAGCTTCTTCGTCGTTCCAATAAACCAGGATGAATCACTTTGTAAGAAGCTTGATTTGGATACATAAAGTGGTGGAGATCACCAGGAAGTTGATTAAATCTCATAGGAGTGGGATGAAGAAGTTATCCCACTTTCTAATCAGGTGATTCCAGTTTCCCAGTTTGGGAATAGGACAGCTTCTTCTCGTTCCAATAACACCAGGATGAATCACTTTGTAAGAAGCTTGATTTGGATACATAAAGTGGTGGAGAATCACCAGGAAGTTGAATTAATCTCATAGGAGTTGGGATGAAGAAGTTATCCCACTTTCTAATCAGGTGATTCCAGTTTCCCAGTTTGGGAATAGGACAGCTTCTTCGTCGTTCCAATCAAACCAGGATGAATCACTTTGTAAGAAGCTTGATTTGGATACATAAAGTGGTGGAGAATCACCAGGAAGTTGAATAAATCTCATAGGAGTTGGGATGAAGAAGTTATCCCACTTTCTAATCAGGTGATTCCAGTTTTCCCAGTTTGGGAATAGGACAGCTTCTTCGGCGTTCCATTAAAACCAGGATGAATCACTCTGTAAGAAGCTTGATTTGGATACATAAAGTGGTGGAGAATCACCAGGAAGTTGAATAAATCTCATAGGAGTTGGGATGAAGAAGTTATCCCACTTTCTAATCAGGTGATTCCAGTTTCCCAGTTTGGGAATAGGACAGCTTCTTCGTCGTTCCAATCAAACCAGGATGAATCACTCTGTAAGAAGCTTGATTTGGATACATAAAGTGTTGTGGAGAATCACCAGGAAGTTGAATAAATCTCATAGGAGTTGGGATGAGAAGTTATCCCACTTTCTAATCAGGTGATTCCAGTTTCCCAGTTTGGGAATAGGACAGCTTCTCGTCGTTCCAATAACACCAGGATGAATCACTTTGTAAGAAGCTTGATTTGGATACATAAAGTGGTGGAGAGAATCACCAGGAAGTTGAATAATCTCATAGGAGTTGGGATGAAGAAGTTATCCCCACTTTCTAATCAGGTGATTCCAATTTCCCAGTTTGGGAATAGGACAGCTTCTTCGTCGTTCCAATCAAACCAGGATGAATCACTTTGTAAGAAGCTTGATTTGGATACATAAAGGTGGAGAATCACCAGGAAGTGAATAAATAATCTCATAGGAGTTGGGATGAAGAAGTTATCCCACTTTCTAATCAGGTGATTCCAGTTTCCCAGTTTGGGAATAGGACAGCTTCTTCGTCGTTCCAATCAAACCAGGATGAATCACTTTGTAAGAAGCTTGATTTGGATACATAAAGTGGTGGAGAATCACCAGGAAGTTGAATAAATCTCATAGGAGTTGGGATGAAGAAGTTATCCCACTTTCTAATCAGGTGATTCCAGTTTCCCAGTTTGGGAATAGGACAGCTTCTTCGTCGTTCCAATCAAACCAGGATGAATCACTTTGTAAGAAGCTTGATTTGGATACATAAAGTGGTGGAGAATCACCAGGAAGTTGAATAAATCTCATAGAGTTGGATGAAGAAGTTATCCCACTTTCTAATCAGGTGATTCCAGTTTCCCAGTTTGGGAATAGGACAGCCTCTTCGTCGTTCCAATAACACCAGGATGAATCACTTTGTAAGAAGCTTGATTTGGATACATAAAGTGGTGGAGAATCACCAGGAAGTTGAATAAATCTCATAGGAGTTGGGATGAAGAAGTTATCCCACTTTCTAATCAGGTGATTCCAGTTTCCCAGTTTGGGAATAGGACAGCTTCTTCGTCGTTCCAATAACACCAGGATGATCACTTTGTAAGAAGCTTGATTTGGATACATAAGTGGTGGAGAATCACCAGGAAGTTGAATAAATCTCATAGGAGTTGGGATGAAGAAGTTATCCCACTTTCTAATCAGGTGATTCCAGTTTCCCAGTTTGGGAATAGGACAGCTTCTTCGTCGTTCCAATCAAACCAGGATGAATCACTTGTAAGAAGCTTGATTTGGATACATAAAGTGGTGGAGAATCACCAGGAAGTTGAATAATCTCATAGGAGTTGGGATGAAGAAGTTATCCCACTTCTAATCAGGTGATTCCAGTTTCCCAGTTTGGGAATAGGACAGCTTCTTCGTCGTTCCAATAACACCAGGATGAATCACTTTGTAAGAAGCTTGATTTGGATACATAAAGTGGTGGAGAATCACCAGGAAGTTGAATAAATCTCATAGGAGTTGGGATGAAGAAGTTATCCCACTTTCTAATCAGGTGATTCCAGTTTCCCAGTTGGGAATAGGACAGCTTCTTCGTCGTTCCAATCAAACCAGGATGAATCACTTTGTAAGAAGCTTGATTTGGATACATAAAGTGGTGGAGAATCACCAGGAAGTTGAATTAATCTCATAGGAGTTGGGATGAAGAAGTTATCCCACTTTCTAATCAGGTGATTCCAGTTTCCCAGTTTGGGAATAGGACAGCTTCTTCGTCGTTCCAATCAAACCAGGATGAATCATCTTGTAAGAAGCTTGATTTGATTTGGATACATAAAGTGTTGGAGAATCACCAGGAAGTTGAATAAATCTCATAGGAGTTGGGATGAAGAAGTTATCCCACTTCCTAATCAGGTGATTCCAGTTTCCCAGTTTGGGAATAGGACAGCTTCTTCGTCGTTCCAAAACCAGGATGAATCACTTTGTAAGAAGCTTGATTTGGATACATAAAGTGGTGGAGAATCA
Source organism: Brassica napus (assembly GCF_020379485.1). Taxonomy (NCBI): domain Eukaryota; kingdom Viridiplantae; phylum Streptophyta; class Magnoliopsida; order Brassicales; family Brassicaceae; genus Brassica; species Brassica napus. The sequence goes on from NW_026015554.1 coordinate 3,270, forward strand.
CCAGGAAGTTGAATTAATCTCATAGGAGTTGGGATGAAGAAGTTATCCCACTTTCTAATCAGGTGATTCCAGTTTCCCAGTTTGGGAATAGGACAGCTTCTTCGTCGTTCCATAACACCAGGATGAATCACTTTGTAAGAAGCTTGATTTGGATACATAAAGTGGTGGAGAATCACCAGGAAGTTGAATTAATCTCATAGGAGTTGGGATGATGAGAAGTTATCCCACTTTCTAATCAGGTGATTCCAGTTTCCCAGTTTGGGAATAGGACAGCTTCTTCGTCGTTCCAATCAAACCAGGATGAATCACTTTGTAAGAAGCTTGATTTGGATACATAAAGTGGTGGAGAATCACCAGGAAGTTGAATAAATCTCATAGGAGTTGGGATGAAGAAGTTATCCCACTTTCTAATCAGGTGATTCCAGTTTCCCAGTTTGGGAATAGGACAGCTTCTTCGTCGTTCCAATAACACCAGGATGAATCACTTTGTAAGAAGCTTGATTTGGATACATAAAGTGGTGGAGAATCACCAGGAAGTTGAATAATCTCATAGGAGTTGGGATGAAGAAGTTATCCCACTTTCTAATCAGGTGATTCCAGTTTCCCAGTTTGGGAATAGGACAGCTTCTTCGTCGTTCCAATCAAACCAGGATGAATCACTTGTAAGAAGCTTGATTTGGATACATAAAGTGGTGGAGAATCACCAGGAAGTTGAATTAATCTCATAGGAGTTGGGATGAAGAAGTTATCCCACTTTCTAATCAGGTGATTCCAGTTTCCCAGTTTGGGAATAGGACAGCTTCTTCGGTTCCAATCAAACCCAGGATGAATCACTTTGTAAGAAACTTGATTTGGATACATAAAGTGGTGGAGAATCACCAGGAAGTTGAATTAATCTCATAGGAGTTGGGATGAAGAAGTTATCCCACTTTCTAATCAGGTGATTCCAGTTTCCCAGTTTGGGAATAGGACAGCTTCTTCGTCGTTCCAATAACACCAGGATGAATCACTTTGTAAGAAGCTTGATTTGGATACATAAAGTGGTGGAGAATCACCAGGAAGTTGAATAAATCTCATAGGAGTTGGGATGAAGAAGTTATCCCACTTTCTAATCAGGTGATTCCAGTTTCCCAGTTTGGGAATAGGACAGCTTCTTCGTCGTTCCAATCAAACCAGGATGAATCACTTTGTAAGAAGCTTGATTTGGATACATAAAGTGGTGGAGAATCACCAGGAAGTTGAATAAATCTCATAGGAGTTGGGATGAAGAAGTTATCCCACTTTCTAATCAGGTGATTCCAGTTTCCCAGTTTGGGAATAGGACAGCTTCTTCGTCGTTCCAATCAAACCAGGATGAAAATCACGTGTAAGAAGCTTGATTTGGATACATAATGTGGTGGAGAATCACCAGGAAGTTGAATAAATCTCATAGGAGTTGGGATGAAGAAGTTATCCCACTTTCTAATCAGGTGATTCCAGTTTCCCAGTTTGGGAATAGGACAGCTTCTTCGTCGTTCCAATAACACCAGGATGAATCACTTTGTAAGAAGCTTGATTTGGATACATAAAGTGGTGGAGAATCACCAGGAAGTTGAATTAATCTCATAGGAGTTGGATGAAGAGAAGTATCCCACTTTCTAATCAGGTGATTCCAGTTTCCCAGTTTGGGAATAGGACAGCTTCTTCGTCGTTCCAATCACACCAGGATGAATCACTTTGTAAGAAGCTTGATTTGGATACAAAGTGGTGGGAGAATCACCAGGAAGTTGAATAAATCTCATAGGAGTTGATGGATGAAGAAGTTATCCCACTTTCTAATCAGGTGATTCCAGTTTCCCAGTTTGGGAATAGGACAGCTTCTTCGTCGTTCCAATCAAACCAGGATGAATCACTTTGTAAGAAGCTTGATTTGGATACATAAAGTGGTGGAGAATCACCAGGAAGTTGAATTAATCTCATAGGAGTTGGGATGAAGAAGTTATCCCACTTTCTAATCAGGTGATTCCAGTTTCCCAGTTTGGGAATAGGACAGCTTCTTCGTCGTTCCAATAACACCAGGATGAATCACTTTGTAAGAAGCTTGATTTGGATACATAAAGTGGTGGAGAATCACCAGGAAGTTGAATAAATCTCATAGGAGTTGGGATGAAGAAGTTATCCCACTTTCTAATCAGGTGATTCCAGTTTCCCAGTTTGGGAATAGGACAGCTTCTTCGTCGTTCCAATCAAACCAGGATGAATCACTTTGTAAGAAGCTTGATTTGGATACATAAAGTGGTGGAGAATCACCAGGAAGTTGAATAAATCTCATAGGAGTTGGGATGAAGAAGTTATCCCACTTTCTAATCAGGTGATTCCAGTTTCCCAGTTTGGGAATAGGACAGCTTCTTCGTCGTTCCAATCAAACCAGGATGAATCACTTTGTAAGAAGCTTGATTTGGATACATAAAGTGGTGGAGAATCACCAGGAAGTTGAATAAATCTCATAGGAGTTGGGATGAAGAAGTTATCCCACTTTCTAATCAGGTGATTCCAGTTTCCCAGTTTGGGAATAGGACAGCTTCTTCGTCGTTCCAATAACACCAGGATGAATCACTTTGTAAGAAGCTTGATTTGGATACATAAAGTGGTGGAGAATCACCAGGAAGTTGAATAAATCTCATAGGAGTTGGGATGAAGAAGTTATCCCACTTTCTAATCAGGTGATTCCAGTTTCCCAGTTTGGGAATAGGACAGCTTCTTCGTCGTTCCAATAAACCAGGATGAATCACTTTGTAAGAAGCTTGATTTGGATACATAAAGTGGTGGAGAATCACCAGGAAGTTGAATAAATCTCATAGGAGTTGGATGAAGAAGTTATCCCACTTTCTAATCAGGTGATTCCAGTTTCCCAGTTTGGGAATAGGACAGCTTCTTCGTCGTTCCAATAACACCAGGATGAATCACTTTGTAAGAAGCTTGATTTGGATACATAAAGTGGTGGAGAATCACCAGGAAGTTGAATAAATCTCATAGGAGTTGGGATGAAGAAGTTATCCCACTTTCTAATCAGGTGATTCCAGTTTCCCAGTTTGGGAATAGGACAGCTTCTTCGTCGTTCCAATCAAACCAGGATGAATCACTGTAAAAGCTTGATTTGGATACATAAAGTGGTGGAGAATCACCAGGAAGTTGAATAAATCTCATAGGAGTTGGGATGAAGAAGTTATCCCACTTTCTAATCAGGTGATTCCAGTTTCCCAGTTTGGGAATAGGACAGCTTCTTCGTCGTTCCAATCAAACCAGGATGAATCACTTTGTAAGAAGCTTGATTTGGATACATAAAGTGGTGGAGAATCACCAGGAAGTTGAATAAATCTCATAGGAGTTGGGATGAAGAAGTTATCCCACTTTCTAATCAGGTGATTCCAGTTTCCCAGTTTGGGAATAGGACAGCTTCTTCGTCGTTCCAATAAACCAGGATGAATCACTTTGTAAGAAGCTTGATTTGGATACATAAAGTGGTGGTGGAGATCACCAGGAAGTTGAATTAATCTCATAGGAGTTGGGATGAAGAAGTTATCCCACTTTCTAATCAGGTGATTCCAGTTTCCCAGTTTGGGAATAGGACAGCTTCTTCGTCGTTCCAATAACACCAGGATGAATCACTTTGTAAGAAGCTTGATTTGGATACATAAAGTGGTGGAGAATCACCAGGAAGTTGAATAAATCTCATAGGAGTTGGGATGAAGAAGTTATCCCACTTTCTAATCAGGTGATTCCAGTTTCCCAGTTTGGGAATAGGACAGCTTCTTCGTCGTTCCAATAACACCAGGATGAATCACTTTGTAAGAAGCTTGATTTGGATACATAAAGTGGTGGAGAATCACCAGGAAGTTGAATAAATCTCATAGGAGTTGGGATGAAGAAGTTATCCCACTTTCTAATCAGGTGATTCCAGTTTCCCAGTTTGGGAATAGGACAGCTTCTTCGTCGTTCCAATAAACCAGGATGAATCACTTTGTAAGAAGCTTGATTTGGATACATAAAGTGGTGGAGAATCACCAGGAAGTTGAATAAATCTCATAGGAGTTGGGATGAAGAAGTTATCCCACTTTCTAATCAGGTGATTCCAGTTTCCCAGTTTGGGAATAGGACAGCTTCTTCGTCGTTCCAATAACACCAGGATGAATCACTTTGTAAGAAGCTTGATTTGGATACATAAAGTGGTGGAGAATCACCAGGAAGTTGAATAAATCTCATAGGAGTTGGGATGAAGAAGTTATCCCACTTTCTAATCAGGTGATTCCAGTTTCCCAGTTTGGGAATAGGACAGCTTCTTCGTCGTTCCAATAAACCAGGATGAATCACTTTGTAAGAAGCTTGATTTGGATACATAAAGTGGTGGAGAATCACCAGGAAGTTGAATAAATCTCATAGGAGTTGGGATGAAGAAGTTATCCCACTTTCTAATCAGGTGATTCCAGTTTCCCAGTTTGGGAATAGGACAGCTTCTTCGTCGTTCCAATCAAACCAGGATGAATCACTTTGTAAGAAGCTTGATTTGGATACATAAAGTGGTGGAGAATCACCAGGAAGTTGAATAAATCTCATAGGAGTTGGGATGAAGAAGTTATCCCACTTTCTAATCAGGTGATTCCAGTTTCCCAGTTTGGGAATAGGACAGCTTCTTCGTCGTTCCAATAAACCAGGATGAATCACTTTGTAAGAAGCTTGATTTGGATACATAAAGTGGTGGAGAATCACCAGGAAGTTGAATAAATCTCATAGGAGTTGGGATGAAGAAGTTATCCCACTTTCTAATCAGGTGATTCCAGTTTCCCAGTTTGGGAATAGGACAGCTTCTTCGTCGTTCCAATAAACCAGGATGAATCACTTTGTAAGAAGCTTGATTTGGATACATAAAGTGGTGGAGAATCACCAGGAAGTTGAATAAATCTCATAGGAGTTGGGATGAAGAAGTTATCCCACTTTCTAATCAGGTGATTCCAGTTTCCCAGTTTGGGAATAGGACAGCTTCTTCGTCGTTCCAATCACACCAGGATGAATCACTTTGTAAGAAGCTTGATTTGGATACATAAAGTGGTGGAGAATCACCAGGAAGTTGAATAAATCTCATAGGAGTTGGGATGAAGAAGTTATCCCACTTTCTAATCAGGTGATTCCAGTTTCCCAGTTTGGGAATAGGACAGCTTCTTCGTCGTTCCAATCAAACCAGGATGAATCACTTTGTAAGAAGCTTGATTTGGATACATAAGTGTGGTGGAGAATCACCAGGAAGTTGAATAAATCTCATAGGAGTTGGGATGAAGAAGTTATCCCACTTTCTAATCAGGTGATTCCAGTTTCCCAGTTTGGGAATAGGACAGCTTCTTCGTCGTTCCAATAAACCAGGATGAATCACTTTGTAAGAAGCTTGATTTGGATACATAAAGTGGTGGAGAATCACCAGGAAGTTGAATAAATCTCATAGGAGTTGGGATGAAGAAGTTATCCCACTTCTAATCAGGTGATTCCAGTTTCCCAGTTTGGGAATAGGACAGCTTCTTCGTCGTTCCAATAACCAGGATGAATCACTTTGTAAGAAGCTTGATTTGGATACATAAAGTGGTGGAGAATCACCAGGAAGTTGAATAAATCTCATAGGAGTTGGGATGAAGAAGTTATCCCACTTTCTAATCAGGTGATTCCAGTTTCCCAGTTTGGGAATAGGACAGCTTCTTCGTCGTTCCAATCAAACCAGGATGAATCACTTTGTAAGAAGCTTGATTTGGATACATAAAGTGGTGGAGAATCACCAGGAAGTTGAATAAATCTCATAGGAGTTGGGATGAAGAAGTTATCCCACTTTCTAATCAGGTGATTCCAGTTTCCCAGTTTGGGAATAGGACAGCTTCTTCGTCGTTCCAATCAAACCAGGATGAATCACTTTGTAAGAAGCTTGATTTGGATACATAAGGTGGAGAATCACCAGAAGTTGAATAAATCTCATAGGAGTTGGGATGAAGAAGTTATCCCACTTTCTAATCAGGTGATTCCAGTTTCCCAGTTTGGGAATAGGACAGCTTCTTCGTCGTTCCAATCAAACCAGGATGAATCACTTTGTAAGAAGCTTGATTTGGATACATAAAGTGTTGGAGAATCACCAGGAAGTTGAATAAATCTCATAGGAGTTGGGATGAAGAAGTTATCCCACTTTCTAATCAGGTGATTCCAGTTTCCCAGTTTGGGAATAGCAGCTTCTTCGTCGTTCCAATCACACCAGGATGAATCACTTTGTAAGAAGCTTGATTTGGATACATAAAGTGGGAGAATCACCAGGAAGTTGAATAAATCTCATAGGAGTTGGGATGAAGAAGTTATCCCACTTTCTAATCAGGTGATTCCAGTTTCCCAGTTTGGGAATAGGACAGCTTCTTCGTCGTTCCAATCAAACCAGGATGAATCACTTTGTAAGAAGCTTGATTTGGATACATAAAGTGTTGGAGAATCACCAGGAAGTTGAATAAATCTCATAGGAGTTGGGATGAAGAAGTTATCCCACTTTCTAATCAGGTGATTCCAGTTTCCCAGTTTGGGAATAGGACAGCTTCTTCGTCGTTCCAATCAAACCAGGATGAATCACTTTGTAAGAAGCTTGATTTGGATACATAAAGTGGTGGAGAATCACCAGGAAGTTGAATAAATCTCATAGGAGTTGGATGAAGAAGTTATCCCACTTTCTAATCAGGTGATTCCAGTTTCCCAGTTTGGGAATAGGACAGCTTCTTCGTCGTTCCAATCAAACCAGGATGAATCACTGTAAGAAGCTTGATTTGGATACATAAAGTGGTGGAGAATCACCAGGAAGTTGAATAAATCTCATAGGAGTTGGGATGAAGAAGTTATCCCACTTTCTAATCAGGTGATTCCAGTTTCCCAGTTTGGGAATAGGACAGCTTCTTCGTCGTTCCAATAACACCAGGATGAATCACTTTGTAAGAAGCTTGATTTGGATACATAAAGTGGTGGAGAATCACCAGGAAGTTGAATAAATCTCATAGGAGTTGGGATGAAGAAGTTATCCCACTTTCTAATCAGGTGATTCCAGTTTCCCAGTTTGGGAATAGGACAGCTTCTTCGTCGTTCCAATAACACCAGGATGAATCACTTTGTAAGAAGCTTGATTTGGATACATAAAGTGGTGGAGAATCACCAGGAAGTTGAATAAATCTCATAGGAGTTGGGATGAAGAAGTTATCCCACTTTCTAATCAGGTGATTCCAGTTTCCCAGTTTGGGAATAGGACAGCTTCTTCGTCGTTCCAATCAAACCAGGATGAATCACTTTGTAAGAAGCTTGATTTGGATACATAAAGTGGTGGAGAATCACCAGGAAGTTGAATAATCTCATAGGAGTTGGGATGAAGAAGTTATCCCACTTTCTAATCAGGTGATTCCAGTTTCCCAGTTTGGGAATAGGACAGCTTCTTCGTCGTTCCAATCACACCAGGATGAATCACTTTGTAAGAAGCTTGATTTGGATACATAAAGTGGTGGAGAATCACCAGGAAGTTGAATAAATCTCATAGGAGTTGGGATGAAGAAGTTATCCCACTTTCTAATCAGGTGATTCCAGTTTCCCAGTTTGGGAATAGGACAGCTTCTTCGTCGTTCCAATCAAACCAGGATGAATCACTTGTAAGAAGCTTGATTTGGATACATAAAGTGGTGGAGAATCACCAGGAAGTTGAATAAATCTCATAGGAGTTGGGATGAAGAAGTTATCCCACTTTCTAATCAGGTGATTCCAGTTTCCCAGTTTGGGAATAGGACAGCTTCTTCGTCGTTCCAATCAAACCAGGATGAATCACTTTGTAAGAAGCTTGATTTGGATACATAAAGTGGTGGAGAATCACCAGGAAGTTGAATAAATCTCATAGGAGTTGGGATGAAGAAGTTATCCCACTTTCTAATCAGGTGATTCCAGTTTCCCAGTTTGGGAATAGGACAGCTTCTTCGTCGTTCCAATAACACCAGGATGAATCACTTTGTAAGAAGCTTGATTTGGATACATAAAGTGGTGGAGAATCACCAGGAAGTTGAATAATCTCATAGGAGTTGGGATGAAGAAGTTATCCCACTTTCTAATCAGGTGATTCCAGTTTCCCAGTTTGGGAATAGGACAGCTTCTTCGTCGTTCCAATCAAACCAGGATGAATCACTTTGTAAGAAGCTTGATTTGGATACATAAAGTGGTGGAGAATCACCAGGAAGTTGAATAAATCTCATAGGAGTTGGGATGAAGAAGTTATCCCACTTTCTAATCAGGTGATTCCAGTTTCCCAGTTTGGGAATAGGACAGCTTCTTCGTCGTTCCAATCAACCAGGATGAATCACCTTTGTAAGAAGCTTGATTTGGATACATAAAGTGGTGGAGAATCACCAGGAAGTTGAATAATCTCATAGGAGTTGGGATGAATGAGTTATCCCACTTTCTAATCAGGTGATTCCAGTTTCCCAGTTTGGGAATAGGACAGCTTCTTCGTCGTTCCAATAACACCAGGATGAATCACTTTGTAAGAAGCTTGATTTGGATACATAAAGTGGTGGAGAATCACCAGGAAGTTGAATAAATCTCATAGGAGTTGGGATGAAGAAGTTATCCCACTTTCTAATCAGGTGATTCCAGTTTCCCAGTTTGGGAATAGGACAGCTTCTTCGTCGTTCCAATCAAACCAGGATGAATCACTTTGTAAGAAGCTTGATTTGGATACATAAAGTGGTGGAGAATCACCAGGAAGTTGAATAAATCTCATAGGAGTTGGGATGAAGAAGTTATCCCACTTTCTAATCAGGTGATTCCAGTTCCCAGTTTGGGAATAGGACAGCTTCTTCGTCGTTCCAATCAAACCAGGATGAATCACTTTGTAAGAAGCTTGATTTGGATACATAAAGTGGTGGAGAATCACCAGGAAGTTGAATAAATCTCATAGGAGTTGGGATGAAGAAGTTATCCCACTTTCTAATCAGGTGATTCCAGTTTCCCAGTTTGGGAATAGGACAGCTTCTTCGTCGTTCCAATAAACCAGGATGAATCACTTGTAAGAAGCTTGATTTGGATACATAAAGTGGTGGAGAATCACCAGGAAGTTGAATAAATCTCATAGGAGTTGGGATGAAGAAGTTATCCCACTTTCTAATCAGGTGATTCCAGTTTCCCAGTTTGGGAATAGGACAGCTTCTTCGTCGTTCCAATAACACCAGGATGAATCACTTTGTAAGAAGCTTGATTTGGATACATAAAGTGGTGGAGAATCACCAGGAAGTTGAATAAATCTCATAGGAGTTGGGATGAAGAAGTTATCCCACTTTCTAATCAGGTGATTCCAGTTTCCCAGTTTGGGAATAGGACAGCTTCTTCGTCGTTCCAATAACACCAGGATGAATCACTTTGTAAGAAGCTTGATTTGGATACATAAAGTGGTGGAGAATCACCAGGAAGTTGAATAAATCTCATAGGAGTTGGGATGAAGAAGTTATCCCACTTTCTAATCAGGTGATTCCAGTTTCCCAGTTTGGGAATAGGACAGCTTCTTCGTCGTTCCAATAAACCAGGATGAATCACTTTGTAAGAAGCTTGATTTGGATACATAAAGTGGTGGAGAATCACCAGGAAGTTGAATAAATCTCATAGGAGTTGGGATGAAGAAGTTATCCCACTTTCTAATCAGGTGATTCCAGTTTCCCAGTTTGGGAATAGGACAGCTTCTTCGTCGTTCCAATCAAACCAGGATGAATCACTTTGTAAGAAGCTTGATTTGGATACATAAAGTGGTGGAGAATCACCAGGAAGTTGAATAAATCTCATAGGAGTTGGGATGATGAAGAAGTTATCCCACTTTCTAATCAGGTGATTCCAGTTTCCCAGTTTGGGAATAGGACAGCTTCTTCGTCGTTCCAATCAAACCAGGATGAATCACTTTGTAAAAGCTTGATTTGGATACATAAAGTGGTGGAGAATCACCAGGAAGTTGAATAAATCTCATAGGAGTTGGGATGAAGAAGTTATCCCACTTTCTAATCAGGTGATTCCAGTTTCCCAGTTTGGGAATAGGACAGCTTCTTCGTCGTTCCAATCAAACCAGGATGAATCACTTTGTAAGAAGCTTGATTTGGATACATAAAGTGGTGGAGAATCACCAGGAAGTTGAATAAATCTCATAGGAGTTGGGATGAAGAAGTTATCCCACTTTCTAATCAGGTGATTCCAGTTTCCCAGTTTGGGAATAGGACAGCTTCTTCGTCGTTCCAATAAACCAGGATGAATCACTTTGTAAGAAGCTTGATTTGGATACATAAAGTGGTGGAGAATCACCAGGAAGTTGAATAAATCTCATAGGAGTTGGGATGAAGAAGTTATCCCACTTTCTAATCAGGTGATTCCAGTTTCCCAGTTTGGGAATAGGACAGCTTCTTCGTCGTTCCAATCAAACCAGGATGAATCACTTTGTAAGAAGCTTGATTTGGATACATAAAGTGGTGGAGAATCACCAGGAAGTTGAATAAATCTCATAGGAGTTGGGATGAAGAAGTTATCCCACTTTCTAATCAGGTGATTCCAGTTTCCCAGTTTGGGAATAGGACAGCTTCTTCGTCGTTCCAATCAAACCAGGATGAATCACTTTGTAAGAAGCTTGATTTGGATACATAAGTTGGTGGAGAATCACCAGGAAGTTGAATAAATCTCATAGGAGTTGGGATGAAGAAGTTATCCCACTTTCTAATCAGGTGATTCCAGTTTCCCAGTTTGGGAATAGGACAGCTTCTTCGTCGTTCCAATCAAACCAGGATGAATCACTTTGTAAGAAGCTTGATTTGGATACATAAAGTGGTGGAGAATCACCAGGAAGTTGAATAAATCTCATAGGAGTTGGGATGAAGAAGTTATCCCACTTTCTAATCAGGTGATTCCAGTTTCCCAGTTTGGGAATAGGACAGCTTCTTCGTCGTTCCAATCAAACCAGGATGAATCACTTTGTAAGAAGCTTGATTTGGATACATAAAGTGGTGGAGAATCACCAGGAAGTTGAATAAATCTCATAGGAGTTGGGATGAAGAAGTTATCCCACTTTCTAATCAGGTGATTCCAGTTTCCCAGTTTGGGAATAGGACAGCTTCTTCGTCGTTCCAATCAAACCAGGATGAATCACTTTGTAAGAAGCTTGATTTGGATACATAAAGTGGTGGAGAATCACCAGGAAGTTGAATAAATCTCATAGGAGTTGGGATGAAGAAGTTATCCCACTTTCTAATCAGGTGATTCCAGTTTCCCAGTTTGGGAATAGGACAGCTTCTTCGTCGTTCCAATCAAACCAGGATGAATCACTTTGTAAGAAGCTTGATTTGGATACATAAAGTGGTGGAGAATCACCAGGAAGTTGAATAAATCTCATAGGAGTTGGGATGAAGAAGTTATCCCACTTTCTAATCAGGTGATTCCAGTTTCCCAGTTTGGGAATAGGACAGCTTCTTCGTCGTTCCAATACACCAGGATGAATCACTTTGTAAGAAGCTTGATTTGGATACATAAAGTGGTGGAGAACCACCAGGAAGTTGAATAAATCTCATAGGAGTTGGATGAAGAAGTTATCCCACTTTCTAATCAGGTGATTCCAGTTTCCCAGTTTGGGAATAGGACAGCTTCTTCGTCGTTCCAATCAAACCAGGATGAATCACTTTGTAAAAGCTTGATTTGGATACATAAAGTGGTGGAGAATCACCAGGAAGTTGAATTAATCTCATAGGAGTTGGGATGAAGAAGTTATCCCACTTTCTAATCAGGTGATTCCAGTTTCCCAGTTTGGGAATAGGACAGCTTCTTCGTCGTTCCAATCAACCAGGATGAATCACTTTGTAAGAAGCTTGATTTGGATACATAAAGTGTGGAGAATCACCAGGAAGTTGAATAAATCTCATAGGAGTTGGGATGAAGAAGTTATCCCACTTTCTAATCAGGTGATTCCAGTTTCCCAGTTTGGGAATAGGACAGCTTCTTCGTCGTTCCAATAAACCAGGATGAATCACTTTGTAAGAAGCTTGATTTGGATACATAAAGTGGTGGAGAATCACCAGGAAGTTGAATAAATCTCATAGGAGTTGGATGAAGAAGTTATCCCACTTTCTAATCAGGTGATTCCAGTTTCCCAGTTTGGGAATAGGACAGCTTCTTCGTCGTTCCAATCAAACCAGGATGAATCACTTTGTAAGAAGCTTGATTTGGATACATAAAGTGGTGGAGAATCACCAGGAAGTTGAATAAATCTCATAGGGGGTTGGATGAAGAAGTTATCCCACTTTCTAATCAGGTGATTCCAGTTTCCCAGTTTGGGAATAGGACAGCTTCTTCGTCGTTCCAATCAAACCAGGATGAATCACTTTGTAAGAAGCTTGATTTGGATACATAAAGTGGTGGAGAATCACCAGGAAGTTGAATAAATCTCATAGGAGTTGGGATGAAGAAGTTATCCCACTTTCTAATCAGGTGATTCCAGTTTCCCAGTTTGGGAATAGGACAGCTTCTTCGTCGTTCCAAAACACCAGGATGAATCACTTTGTAAGAAGCTTGATTTGGATACATAAAGTGGTGGAGAATCACCAGGAAGTTGAATAAATCTCATAGGAGTTGGGATGAAGAAGTTATCCCACTTTCTAATCAGGTGATTCCAGTTTCCCAGTTTGGGAATAGGACAGCTTCTTCGTCGTTCCAATCAAACCAGGATGAATCACTTTGTAAAGCTTGATTTGGATACATAAAGTGTGGTGGAGAATCACCAGGAAGTTGAATAAATCTCATAGGAGTTGGATGAAGAAGTTATCCCACTTTCTAATCAGGTGATTCCAGTTTCCCAGTTTGGGAATAGGACAGCTTCTTCGTCGTTCCAATCAAACCAGGATGAATCACTCTTTTAAGAAGCTTGATTTGGATACATAAAGTGGTGGAGAATCACCAGGAAGTTGAATAAATCTCATAGGAGTTGAGATGAAGAAGTTATCCCACTTTCTAATCAGGTGATTCCAGTTTCCCAGTTTGGGAATAGGACAGCTTCTTCGTCGTTCCAATCAAACCAGGATGAATCACTTTGTAAGAAGCTTGATTTGGATACATAAAGTGGTGGAGAATCACCAGGAAGTTGAATAAATCTCATAGGAGTTGGGATGAAGAAGTTATCCCACTTTCTAATCAGGTGATTCCAGTTTCCCAGTTTGGGAATAGGACAGCTTCTTCGTCGTTCCAATAAACCAGGATGAATCACTTTGTAAGAAGCTTGATTTGGATACATAAAGTGGTGGAGAATCACCAGGAAGTTGAATAAATCTCATAGGAGTTGGGATGAAGAAGTTATCCCACTTTCTAATCAGGTGATTCCAGTTTCCCAGTTTGGGAATAGGACAGCTTCTTCGTCGTTCCAATAAACCAGGATGAATCACTTTGTAAGAAGCTTGATTTGGATACATAAAGTGGTGGAGAATCACCAGGAAGTTGAATAAATCTCATAGGAGTTGGGATGAAGAAGTTATCCCACTTTCTAATCAGGTGATTCCAGTTTCCCAGTTTGGGAATAGGACAGCTTCTTCGTCGTTCCAATCAAACCAGGATGAATCACTTTGTAAGAAGCTTGATTTGGATACATAAAGTGGTGGAGAATCACCAGGAAGTTGAATAAATCTCATAGGAGTTGGGATGAAGAAGTTATCCCACTTTCTAATCAGGTGATTCCAGTTTCCCAGTTTGGGAATAGGACAGCTTCTTCGTCGTTCCAATCAAACCAGGATGAATCACTTTGTAAGAAGCTTGATTTGGATACATAAAGTGGTGGAGAATCACCAGGAAGTTGAATAAATCTCATAGGAGTTGGGATGAAGAAGTTATCCCACTTTCTAATCAGGTGATTCCAGTTTCCCAGTTTGGGAATAGGACAGCTTCTTCGTCGTTCCAATCAAACCAGGATGAATCACTTTGTAAGAAGCTTGATTTGGATACATAAAGTGGTGGAGAATCACCAGGAAGTTGAATAAATCTCATAGGAGTTGGGATGAAGAAGTTATCCCACTTTCTAATCAGGTGATTCCAGTTTCCCAGTTTGGGAATAGGACAGCTTCTTCGTCGTTCCAATAAACCAGGATGAATCACTTTGTAAGAAGCTTGATTTGGATACATAAAGTGGTGGAGAATCACCAGGAAGTTGAATAAATCTCATAGGAGTTGGGATGAAGAAGTTATCCCACTTTCTAATCAGGTGATTCCAGTTTCCCAGTTTGGGAATAGGACAGCTTCTTCGTCGTTCCAATCAAACCAGGATGAATCACTTTGTAAGAAGCTTGATTTGGATACATAAAGTGGTGGAGAATCACCAGGAAGTTGAATTAATCTCATAGGAGTTGGGATGAAGAAGTTATCCCACTTTTTAATCAGGTGATTCCAGTTTCCCAGTTTGGGAATTTGACAGCTTCTTCGTCGTTCCAATCAAACCAGGATGAATCACTTTGTAAGAAGCTTGATTTGGATACATAAAGTGGTGGAGAATCACCAGGAAGTTGAATAAATCTCATAGGAGTTGGATGAAGAAGTTATCCCACTTTCTAATCAGGTGATTCCAGTTTCCCAGTTTGGGAATAGGACAGCTTCTTCGTCGTTCCAATCAAACCAGGATGAATCACTTTGTAAGAAGCTTGATTTGGATACATAAAGTGGTGGAGAATCACCAGGAAGTTGAATTAATCTCATAGGAGTTGGGATGAAGAAGTTATCCCACTTTCTAATCAGGTGATTCCTATACACTTTTGTGTATTAGAGCATGATTCAACTAATCCAGGATAATCAGATGAAAAGATTAAAGAGATTAAGAGATTTTAGTGAGAGAATAGAGAGAGACTCAAAACTCCATTAGATTGATTAATGAGAGAGTTTACAACACATATAGATTAGGGATACATCAATTCGTCCAGGTTCACTCTAGCTAGGATAAGAAGCATGTGTAGTCAAAGATGCTTGATTTAAACTAGCCAATAAGGTTCCTCACATGCTTGGGCATCTTGCTTTAGCTTTCCAGCTGGTGCCAGCCTGTCTAAAGCTCTCTAGCCTTGACCAGACCTTATCCAAACTCCTCCTTGCTTATTCAGACTCCTCCTGGCGTGATTCCTCTTCCATAGATGCAAGGTAACTTCCAAGTCTTTTAACTCAGTTACCACAGTAACAATAAAGTTACTGTGGTAAATCTCCAAGTTACTGCCTGCTCCAAATCCCTTCCTCTATCCATGTATCCACTCTTCATCTCCTCATCTCAACACTCCCCCTCAAGCTTGACCATGTAGAACAAGTCAAGCTTGGAAACCATGAAGACCTCCCTCATTAAAAACCTCACCAAGGAAAACCCAATGGGATAAAACCTTGATGAGGGAAAAAGAGTGGAGACTCCATGGTTAAGGGGCTCAGCTCCTAGGAGTAAGATCAATGAGTCCAAGTCTGATAGTATGGACTCCATTGTCTTTACTCTCGCTGCCTTAGTAAACACATCTGCAAGCTGATCTTCACTTCTTGTATAACATGGCAATATCACTCCAAGTATAATCATCTGCCTCACCTTGTGACAATCCACTTCTATATGCTTCGTCCTCTCATGAAAGACTGAGTAGAAGCAATGTGGATAGCTGCTTGATTGTCACAATGCATTGTCATAGGAGTACTCTGCTCAATCTCCAAATGCTTCAAGATCCCCTTGATCCACACCAACTCGTTTGTCAGCTTCAACATGGCTCTATACTCAGCTTCAGCACTTGAACAGGAGATAACCTTCTGCTTCTTACTCTTCCAAGTGACCAAGTTCCCTCCAATGAATGTACAATACCCAGTAGTTGATCTCCTGTCCACTCTATCTCCTGCCCAATCAGCATCACAATATCCAACCACTTCTGTACTGCCATTACAACCCATCCAAACTCCTTGACCAGACGTGCCACTCAAATACCTCAGTATCCTATCAACCATCTTCCAATGATGAACCTTTGGTGCCTGCATATGCTGGCTCACTTGATTCACTGCAAAGCATATATCAGTCTTGTAATGTCAAGTAGATCAGCTTTCCACCATCCCTATACAGCTTAGCATCCTCAAACAACTGGTTCTCTTCAACCTCCCCCTCACGCAAGACCTTATACCCCTCCTCAAGAGGTGTCTTAGCTATCTTTCCTCCAAGCACATCAGCTTCTTAGCATATCCATTGCATACTTCCTTTGAGACATGAACAAACCCTCCTTTGATCTGCATATCTCAATCCCAAGAAATACTTCATCTCTCCCAAGTCTTTGATATCAAATACTGACCTGAGAAACTCTTTAGTGGCTTTAATCCCAGCCTTATCACTCCCTGTGATAATCAAATCATCCACATACACTAGAATCACAATGATCCCTGATGCCCGACCAGTGTGAGAGTGTGTGATCTAGTTCAGACTTCCTGAACCCTCTCCCATTGAGTGTTGTACTCAGCTTCCTGTACCAGGCTCTAGGAGACTGCTTCAACCCATATATAGCTTCTTCAATCTCAAAACATTTCCTGGCTTTACTAGATGCTCAAGACCAGGAGGAGAGCATATATACCTCATCTTCTAGCTCACCTTGCAGGAAAGCATTCTTCACATCCATCTGCCACAAATCCCACTCCAAGTTTGTTGCAATGGATAACACAATTCGAATTGTGTGAAGCTTGGCCACTGGTGCAAAAGTATCAATGTAATCTTCTCCATAAGTCTGTGTAAATCCTCTTGCAACCGCCTGGTCTTGTGCCTATCTATCTCCCCATTTGCAAGATATTTGATGGTGAAGATCCATCTGCTTGAAACTGCCTTCTTCCCTCTAGGTAATCACTCTCATACCAAGTGTCATTCCTGATCATTGCATCCCTTTCATCTCCTACTGAATCTCTCCAAACCTTGTGCTTCATAGCTTCTTCATAAGATCTTGGTATCTCATTCTCATCCAAGTTACACATAAACACCATGTGCTCTTCTGGAAACTCAGCAAAGGAACACATGGCTTGAGAGGGATGCTCCACAGCCTGGGCATTGTAGTACACTCTCGTGTTTACCCAGTTGGAAGGATCCCTCCTTATCCTTGTGCTCCTCCGCAAGGTCTCAACCTGTTCTTCAGCCTGAACATTCTCTTGTGCTTCCTCTCTTAAACCAGTAGGTTCTCCCTGCTCATTTCCAGCAGGTTCTCCCTGCTCATTTCCACCTGACTGAGCTCCACTCTCTACTTCCTGTGTCTCCTCCTGATCATGCTGACCTGAATCCTCTTGGTTATGCTCCTGCTCCCCTGATTCAGATCCATTCCCCCTCTCATGATCAAGAGGAGTGTTCCTCCAGCTTCTCCAGCTTGATTAGTAGGTCCTGTTCTTCCTGGTTCCTGATCTTGGGATAATCCTATCCCTAGCCTCTCCAACAACACCCTCAATGTTGTTGCCTTCTCTGATGGAGCTCGGGACAGATCCTCTAGGTCTTCCCATTTCTTCTCCTCATAATACCCTTTAGACTCAACAAACTTCACTTCTCTAGATACCATAACCTCCTAGTTATTGGATCATAACATTGTAGCCTTTCTGAGTGATTGAGTACCCAATGAACATAGCTTTAGTACTCTTTGCTTCTAGCTTGTTCCTTCTTTCTCGGGAATCATCACATAACATAAGCACCCAAGACTCTCAAATGATCAATGTGTGGCTTGGTCTTGTTCAATACTTCAAAGGGAGACAGTTTCTTCAAGACACGGGTTGGCACTCTATTGATGAGATAGCAAGCAGTCTGAACAGCATCACTCCAAACCTCTTAGGGACATTCATGTGGAACATGATTGATCTCGCAACCTCCATCAAATGTCTGTTCTTCCTCTCAGCCACCCCATTTTGTTGTGGTGTGTAAGGACAGCTAGTTTGTTGCACAATCCCATGCTTTGCAAGATGACTCTTGAAAGCATTACTAGTGTATTCTCCTCCATTATCAGACCTCAGAATCTTCACAGTGGCATTGTACTGATTAGTAACATATGCTTGGAAGTTCATGAAGGCTTCTAGGACTCTGTCTTTGGAGGGAATCATGGTGATCCATGTGTACTTTGACTTCTCATCAATGAAAGTCACAAAGTACTTATGGCTGTCTCTAGACATACAGGGAGCTGTCCACACGTCTGAATGCACCAGATCAAAGCAATTCTCATATCTGGTTTCTGATGTTGGGAAGACAGTCCTACAGTGCTTTCCAAGTATACAAGCTTCACACTCCAAGTGATTGAACGCCATACTTGGTAGAATCAGTTCAATTGCCTTGGCATGAGGATGTCCCAGCCTTGCATGCCATGTGAGATTATCACACCTATCCGTTGTGCTGCTTAAACACACAGACTCCACAGGACTAGGCGCCTCAGTTGTTTGGAGATGATAGAGCTGATGCTTGCTGTCTCCTCTGCCAATAACCCTTCCAGTCTTCAATCCTGGAACTCAACTTCATTTGGTCTGAAAACCACTTGACAATCCAGATCAACTGTAGCCTTCTTAACTGAGATTAGATTGGATGTAAACTGAGGTAGGTAGAAGGCAGTGGAGTTCTTCTCAAACAGCTTGAGGTTTCCCACTCCTTCTATTGGGATCCTGGTACCATTGGCTATCATGACACTCCCTGTTGCTGCTTTAACCTCACTGATTAGTCTCTTGTCACTGATCATGTGGTGTGTTGCTCCAGAGTCAATGATGATGGGTTTAGATGTGGATGCTTTGGCAGGAGCACCCAGACTCCGGGTCGTAGCCAAAGCATACACATGCTTAACCAACTCATCCCATCCTTCTTTGTCACACACTCATCTGCCCTCTTGGTATCCATTCCTCTCATATCCGCACTGTCTCCTACTGTTTCTCCCATGTAAGCTGAGTATGAACACTCTCCTATAACCATCTGCTGAAGTACATCCTTGATTCTCTTCAAGATTACACTCATCCTGCCACTTAAGTGCTCAGACTCGCTATCCTTTCTCCATACCCTTCTCTTCATTAACCACTCCTTAGAAAGTTTTCTCAACCTTCCCTCTTACAGCTTGTACCTCCCTTCCATCTTTCTGGCTTCCTGTTCATTTCCACACATCACAAGTATATTTAACAAGCTCACATACCTCTTCCATAAGGAAGCTGAAGATCACATCTTGCTTCCTCCTTTCTTGAATACATCTCGGATTTGATGTGTGTGTCTTCACCACATCTAGCTCTGACCACACTTCTCTCAGCCTTCCCACAAGCTGATAACACTCATCCTTTCCTTGTCTCAAGCCGCGGATCACCCCTCTGTCCTCAACGACTCTCACAAGCTTGGACTTGCCTAAAGTTGCTTCAATCTCACTCTTTGTAGTGTCTCCTTGAACACTTCATTTCCCAGCTTCAGACCTCTTGTCTGACCTTCTTCAGTAGCCATTTCCATGAAAGGTTTCCCCTTTCCATGACTACTCCATAACCCACAGCTTTCCAAAGCTCTTTTAGCCCACCTTGACCACTCGCCATGCCTCTCCTCTTCAGTCTTCACAGTTGACTCAGGTCTGTGCTCCATTTCCATGTTGAGATGATTTGGATTCACCAGAACCTCTCACGCCACCAAGATAATGAAACCCAGAAGTTAAGAACACCAAGAACACTCAAGAACACTCAATAATTTAAGAGAAAAAGGAATCACACTCTCCCACTTTGCGCAACCTGGCTCTGATACCATATACACTTTTGTGTATTAGAGCATGATTCAACTAATCCAGGATAATCAGATGAAAGATTAAAGAGATTAAGAGATTTAGTGAGAGAATAGAGAGAGAGACTCAAAACTCCATTAGATTGATTAATGAGAGAGTTTACAACACATATAGATTAGGGATACATAATTCGTCCAGGTTCACTCTAGCTAGGATAAGAAGCATGTGTAGTCAAAGATGCTTGATTTAAACTAGCCAATAAGGTTCCTCACATGCTTGGGCATCTTGCTTTAGCTTTCCAGCTGGTGCCAGCCTGTCTAAAGCTCTCTAGCCTTGACCAGACCTTATCCAAACTCCTCCTTGCTTATTCAGACTCCTGGCGTGATTCACTCTTCAATAGATGCAAGGTAACTTCCCAAGTCTTTTAACTCAGTTACCACAGTAACAATAAAGTTACTGTGGTAAATCTCCAAGTTACTGCCTGCTCCAAATCCCTTCCTCTATCCATGTATCCACTCTTCATCTCCTCATCTCAACAATTCCAGTTTCCCAGTTTGGGAATAGGACAGCTTCTTCGTCGTTCCAATAACACCAGGATGAATCACTTTGTAAGAAGCTTGATTTGGATACATAAAGTGGTGGAGAATCACCAGGAAGTTGAATAAATCTCATAGGAGTTGGGATGAAGAAGTTATCCCACTTTCTAATCAGGTGATTCCAGTTTCCCAGTTTGGGAATAGGACAGCTTCTTCGGCGTTCCAATCAAACCAGGATGAATCACTTTGTAAAAAGCTTGATTTGGATACATAAAGTGGTGGAGAATCACCAGGAAGTTGAATTAATCTCATAGGAGTTGGGATGAAGAAGTTATCCCACTTTCTAATCAGGTGATTCCAGTTTCCCAGTTTGGGAATAGGACAGCTTCTTCGTCGTTCCAATCAAACCAGGATGAATCACTTTGTAAGAAGCTTGATTTGGATACATAAAGTGGTGGAGAATCACCAGGAAGTTGAATAATCTCATAGGAGTTGGGATGAAGAAGTTATCCCACTTTCTAATCAGGTGATTCCAGTTTCCCAGTTTGGGAATAGGACAGCTTCTTCGTCGTTCCAATAAACCAGGATGAATCACTTTGTAAGAAGCTTGATTTGGATACATAAAGTGGTGGAGAATCACCAGGAAGTTGAATAAATCTCATAGGAGTTGGGATGAAGAAGTTATCCCACTTTCTAATCAGGTGATTCCAGTTTCCCAGTTTGGGAATAGGACAGCTTCTTCGTCGTTCCAATAAACCAGGATGAATCACTTTGTAAGAAGCTTGATTTGGATACATAAAGTGGTGGAGAATCACCAGGAAGTTGAATAAATCTCATAGGAGTTGGGATGAAGAAGTTATCCCACTTTCTAATCAGGTGATTCCAGTTTCCCAGTTTGGGAATAGGACAGCTTCTTCGTCGTTCCAATCAAAACCAGGATGAATCACTTTGTAAGAAGCTTGATTTGGATACATAAAGTGGTGGAGAATCACCAGGAAGTTGAATAAATCTCATAGGAGTTGGGATGAAGAAGTTATCCCACTTTCTAATCAGGTGATTCCAGTTTCCCAGTTTGGGAATAGGACAGCTTCTTCGTCGTTCCAATAAACCAGGATGAATCACTTTGTAAGAAGCTTGATTTGGATACATAAAGTGGTGGAGAATCACCAGGAAGTTGAATAAATCTCATAGGAGTTGGGATGAAGAAGTTATCCCACTTTCTAATCAGGTGATTCCAGTTTCCCAGTTTGGGAATAGGACAGCTTCTTCGTCGTTCCAATCAAACCAGGATGAATCACTTTGTAAGAAGCTTGATTTGGATACATAAAGTGGTGGAGAATCACCAGGAAGTTGAATAAATCTCATAGGAGTTGGGATGAAGAAGTTATCCCACTTTCTAATCAGGTGATTCCAGTTTCCCAGTTTGGGAATTTGACAGCTTCTTCGTCGTTCCAATCAAACCAGGATGAATCACTTTGTAAGAAGCTTGATTTGGATACATAAAGTGGTGGAGAATCACCAGGAAGTTGAATAAATCTCATAGGAGTTGGGATGAAGAAGTTATCCCACTTTCTAATCAGGTGATTCCAGTTTCCCAGTTTGGGAATAGGACAGCTTCTTCGTCGTTCCAATAAACCAGGATGAATCACTTGTAAGAAGCTTGATTTGGATACATAAAGTGGTGGAGAATCACCAGGAAGTTGAATAATCTCATAGGAGTTGGGATGAAGAAGTTATCCCACTTTCTAATCAGGTGATTCCAGTTTCCCAGTTTGGGAATAGGACAGCTTCTTCGTCGTTCCAATCAACCAGGATGAATCACTTTGTAAGAAGCTTGATTTGGATACATAAAGGTGTGGAGAATCACCAGGAAGTTGAATAATCTCATAGGAGTTGGGATGAAGAAGTTATCCCACTTTCTAATCAGGTGATTCCAGTTTCCCAGTTTGGGAATAGGACAGCTTCTTCGTCGTTCCAATCAAACCAGGATGAATCACTTTGTAAGAAGCTTGATTTGGATACATAAAGTGGTGGAGAATCACCAGGAAGTTGAATAAATCTCATAGGAGTTGGGATGAAGAAGTTATCCCACTTTCTAATCAGGTGATTCCAGTTTCCCAGTTTGGGAATAGGACAGCTTCTTCGTCGTTCCAATCAAACCAGGATGAATCACTTTGTAAGAAGCTTGATTTGGATACATAAAGTGGTGGAGAATCACCAGGAAGTTGAATAAATCTCATAGGAGTTGGGATGAAGAAGTTATCCCACTTTCTAATCAGGTGATTCCAGTTTCCCAGTTTGGGAATAGGACAGCTTCTTCGTCGTTCCAATCAAACCAGGATGAATCACTTTGTAAGAAGCTTGATTTGGATACATAAAGTGGTGGAGAATCACCAGGAAGTTGAATAAATCTCATAGGAGTTGGGATGAAGAAGTTATCCCACTTTCTAATCAGGTGATTCCAGTTTCCCAGTTTGGGAATAGGACAGCTTCTTCGTCGTTCCAATCAAACCAGGATGAATCACTTTGTAAGAAGCTTGATTTGGATACATAAAGTGGTGGAGAATCACCAGGAAGTTGAATAAATCTCATAGGAGTTGGGATGAAGAAGAAGTTATCCCACTTTCTAATCAGGTGATTCCAGTTTCCCAGTTTGGGAATAGGACAGCTTCTTCGTCGTTCCAATCAAACCAGGATGAATCACTTGTAAGAAGCTTGATTTGGATACATAAAGTGGTGGAGAATCACCAGGAAGTTGAATAAATCTCATAGAGTTGGGATGAAGAAGTTATCCCACTTTCTAATCAGGTGATTCCAGTTTCCCAGTTTGGGAATAGGACAGCTTCTTCGTCGTTCCAATCAAACCAGGATGAATCACTTTGTAAGAAGCTTGATTTGGATACATAAAGTGGTGGAGAATCACCAGGAAGTTGAATAAATCTCATAGAGTTGGGATGAAGAAGTTATCCCACTTTCTAATCAGGTGATTCCAGTTTCCCAGTTTGGGAATAGGACAGCTTCTTCGTCGTTCCAATCAAACCAGGATGAATCACTTTGTAAGAAGCTTGATTTGGATACATAAAGTGGTGGAGAATCACCAGGAAGTTGAATAAATCTCATAGGAGTTGGGATGAAGAAAGAAGTTATCCCACTTTCTAATCAGGTGATTCCAGTTTCCCAGTTTGGGAATAGGACAGCTTCTTCGTCGTTCCAATCAACACCAGGATGAATCACTTTGTAAGAAGCTTGATTTGGATACATAAAGTGGTGGAGAATCACCAGGAAGTTGAATAAATCTCATAGGAGTTGGGATGAAGAAGTTATCCCACTTTCTAATCAGGTGATTCCAGTTTCCCAGTTTGGGAATAGGACAGCTTCTTCGTCGTTCCAATCAAACCAGGATGAATCACTTTGTAAGAAGCTTGATTTGGATACATAAAGTGTTGGGAGAATCACCAGGAAGTTGATAAATCTCATAGGAGTTGGGATGAAGAAGTTATCCCACTTTCTAATCAGGTGATTCCAGTTTCCCAGTTTGGGAATAGGACAGCTTCTTCGTCGTTCCAATAAACCAGGATGAATCACTTTGTAAGAAGCTTGATTTGGATACATAAAGTGGTGGAGAATCACCAGGAAGTTGAATAAATCTCATAGGAGTTGGGATGAAGAAGTTATCCCACTTTCTAATCAGGTGATTCCAGTTTCCCAGTTTGGGAATAGGACAGCTTCTTCGTCGTTCCAATCAAACCAGGATGAATCACTTTGTAAGAAGCTTGATTTGGATACATAAAGTGGTGGAGAATCACCAGGAAGTTGAATAAATCTCATAGGAGTTGGGATGAAGAAGTTATCCCACTTTCTAATCAGGTGATTCCAGTTTCCCAGTTTGGGAATAGGACAGCTTCTTCGTCGTTCCAATCAAACCAGGATGAATCACCTTGTAAGAAGCTTGATTTGGATACATAAAGTGGTGGAGAATCACCAGGAAGTTGAATTAATCTCATAGGAGTTGGGATGAAGAAGTTATCCCACTTTCTAATCAGGTGATTCCAGTTTCCCAGTTTGGGAATAGGACAGCTTCTTCGTCGTTCCAATCAAACCAGGATGAATCACTTTGTAAGAAGCTTGATTTGGATACATAAAGTGGTGGAGAATCACCAGGAAGTTGAAAAATCTCATAGGAGTTGGGATGAAGAAAGTTATCCCACTTTCTAATCAGGTGATTCCAGTTTCCCAGTTTGGGAATAGGACAGCTTCTTCGTCGTTCCAATCAAACCAGGATGAATCACTTTGTAAGAAGCTTGATTTGGATACATAAAGTGGTGGAGAATCACCAGGAAGTTGAATTAATCTCATAGGAGTTGGGATGAAGAAGTTATCCCACTTTCTAATCAGGTGATTCCAGTTTCCCAGTTTGGGAATAGGACAGCTTCTTCGTCGTTCCAATCAACACCAGGATGAATCACTTGTAAGAAGCTTGATTTGGATACATAAAGTGGTGGAGAATCACCAGGAAGTTGAATTAATCTCATAGGTGTTGGGATGAAGAAGTTATCCCACTTTCTAATCAGGTGATTCCAGTTTCCCAGTTTGGGAAATAGTTAAGCTGAGGTCGTTAAGTGAAGAAGGAGATGAGGCTTGATTGAATAGGATAAGGAAGCTTGAAGTTTGGAGTTTGAGATAAAAAGTTCCATAGAAACCACAAGAAGTTGTACATGACCATACAGTTGGGATGACCAAAGTTATCCAACACTTACCTTGAGTTATTCCAGTTCCTTAGTTAAGAGGAGAAGTTACTTAGCTTTGTTGGTGATCAGACCTTTCAAAAAGGATAATAGACTTTGGAAGCTTCACAGCTTGAAAGGAAAGCAAAAAGGAAGCAGCAAGTCTAAAGAGCTTCACCAGGAGTTGATAATCTCATAGGATGGGATGAAGAAGTTACCCACTTTCTAATCAGGTGATTCCAGTTTCCCAGTTTGGGAATAGGACAGCTTCTTCGTCGTTCCAATCAAACCAGGATGAATCACTTTGTAAGAAGCTTGATTTGGATACATAAAGTGGTGGAGAATCACCAGGAAGTTGAATTAAATCTCATAGGAGTTGGGATGAAGAAGTTATCCCACTTTCTAATCAGGTGATTCCAGTTTCCCAGTTTGGGAATAGGACAGCTTCTTCGTCGTTCCAATCAAACCAGGATGAATCACTTTGTAAGAAGCTTGATTTGGATACATAAAGTGGTGGAGAATCACCAGGAAGTGAATAAATCTCATAGGAGTTGGGATGAAGAAGTTATCCCACTTTCTAATCAGGTGATTCCAGTTTCCCAGTTTGGGAATAGGACAGCTTCTTCGTCGTTCCAATAAACCAGGATGAATCACTTTGTAAGAAGCTTGATTTGGATACATAAAGTGGTGGAGAATCACCAGGAAGTTGAATAAATCTCATAGGAGTTGGAATGAAGAAGTTATCCCACTTTCTAATCAGGTGATTCCAGTTTCCCAGTTTGGGAATAGGACAGCTTCTTCGTCGTTCCAATCAAACCAGGATGAATCACTTTGTAAGAAGCTTGATTTGGATACATAAAGTGGTGGAGAATCACCAGGAAGTTGAATAATCTCATAGGAGTTGGGATGAAGAAGTTATCCCACTTTCTAATCAGGTGATTCCAGTTTCCCAGTTTGGGAATAGGACAGCTTCTTCGTCGTTCCAATAACACCAGGATGAATCACTTGTAAGAAGCTTGATTTGGATACATAAAGTGGTGGAGAATCACCAGGAAGTTGAATAAATCTCATAGGAGTTGGGATGAAGAAGTTATCCCACTTTCTAATCAGGTGATTCCAGTTTCCCAGTTTGGGAATAGGACAGCTTCTTCGTCGTTCCAATCAAACCAGGATGAATCACTTTGTAAGAAGCTTGATTTGGATACATAAAGTGGTGGAGAATCACCAGGAAGTTGAATAAATCTCATAGGAGTTGGGATGAAGAAGTTATCCCACTTTCTAATCAGGTGATTCCAGTTTCCCAGTTTGGGAATAGGACAGCTTCTTCGTCGTTCCAATCAAACCAGGATGAATCACTTTGTAAGAAGCTTGATTTGGATACATAAAGTGTGGAGAATCACCAGGAAGTTGAATAATCTCATAGGAGTTGGGATGAAGAAGTTATCCCACTTTCTAATCAGGTGATTCCAGTTTCCCAGTTTGGGAATAGGACAGCTTCTTCGTCGTTCCAATAACACCAGGATGAATCACTCTGTAAGAAGCTTGATTTGGATACATAAAGTGGTGGAGAATCACCAGGAAGTTGAATTAATCTCATAGGAGTTGGGATGAAGAAGTTATCCCACTTTCTAATCAGGTGATTCCAGTTTCCCAGTTTGGGAATAGGACAGCTTCTTCGTCGTTCCAATAACACCAGGATGAATCACTTTGTAAGAAGCTTGATTTGGATACATAAAGTGGTGGAGAATCACCAGGAAGTTGAATAATAAATCTCATAGGAGTTGGGATGAAGAAGTTATCCCACTTTCTAATCAGGTGATTCCAGTTTCCCAGTTTGGGAATAGGACAGCTTCTTCGTCGTTCCAATAACACCAGGATGAATCACGTGTAAAAGCTTGATTTGGATACATAAAGTGGTGGAGAAATCACCAGGAAGTTGAATAAATCTCATAGGAGTTGGGATGAAGAAGTTATCCCACTTTCTAATCAGGTGATTCCAGTTTCCCAGTTTGGGAATAGGACAGCTTCTTCGTCGTTCCAATAACACCAGGATGAATCACTTTGTAAGAAGCTTGATTTGGATACATAAAGTGGTGGAGAATCACCAGGAAGTTGAATAAATCTCATAGGAGTTGGGATGAAGAAGTTATCCCACTTTCTAATCAGGTGATTCCAGTTTCCCAGTTTGGGAATAGGACAGCTTCTTCGTCGTTCCAATCAAACCAGGATGAATCACTTTGTAAGAAGCTTGATTTGGATACATAAAGTGGTGGAGAATCACCAGGAAGTTGAATAAATCTCATAGGAGTTGGGATGAAGAAGTTATCCCACTTTCTAATCAGGTGATTCCAGTTTCCCAGTTTGGGAATAGGACAGCTTCTTCGTCGTTCCAATCAAACCAGGATGAATCACTTTGTAAGAAGCTTGATTTGGATACATAAAGTGTTGAAGAATCACCAGGAAGTTGAATAAATCTCATAGGAGTTGGGATGAAGAAGTTATCCCACTTTCTAATCAGGTGATTCCAGTTTCCCAGTTTGGGAATAGGACAGCTTCTTCGTCGTTCCAATAACACCAGGATGAATCACTTTGTAAGAAGCTTGATTTGGATACATAAAGTGGTGGAGAATCACCAGGAAGTGAATAATCTCATAGGAGTTGGGATGAAGAAGTAGTTATCCCACTTTCTAATCAGGTGATTCCAGTTCCCAGTTTGGGAATAGGACAGCTTCTTCGTCGTTCCAATCACCAGGATGAATCACTTTGTAAGAAGCTTGATTTGGATACATAAAGTGGTGGAGAATCACCAGGAAGTTGAATAAATCTCATAGAGTTGGGATGAAGAAGTTATCCCACTTTCTAATCAGGTGATTCCAGTTTCCCAGTTTGGGAATAGGACAGCTTCTTCGTCGTTCCAATCAAACCAGGATGAATCACTTTGTAAGAAGCTTGATTTGGATACATAAAGTGGTGGAGAATCACCAGGAAGTTGAATTAATCTCATAGGAGTTGGGATGAAGAAGTTATCCCACTTTCTAATCAGGTGTGTTTCCACAGTTCCCAGTTTGGGAATAGGACAGCTTCTTCGTCGTTCCAATCAAACCAGGATGAATCACTTTGTAAGAAGCTTGATTTGGATACATAAAGTGTTGGAGAATCACCAGGAAGTTGAATTAATCTCATAGGAGTTGGGATGAAGAAGTTATCCCACTTTCTAATCAGGTGATTCCAGTTTCCAGTTGGGAATAGGACAGCTTCTCGTCGTTCCAATAACACCAGGATGAATCACTTTGTAAGAAGCTTGATTTGGATACATAAGTGGTGGAGAATCACCAGGAAGTTGAATAAATCTCATAGGAGTTGGGATGAAGAAGTTATCCCACTTTCTAATCAGGTGATTCCAGTTTCCCAGTTTGGGAATAGGACAGCTTCTTCGTCGTTCCAATAACCCAGGATGAATCACTTTGTAAGAAGCTTGATTTGGATACATAAAGTGGTGGAGAAGAAACACAGGAAGTTGAATTAATCTCATAGGAGTTGGGATGAAGAAGTTATCCCACTTTCTAATCAGGTGATTCCAGTTTCCCAGTTTGGGAATAGGACAGCTTCTTCGTCGTTCCAATCAAACCAGGATGAATCACTTTGTAAGAAGCTTGATTTGGATACATAAAGTGTTGGAGAATCACCAGGAAGTTGAATAAATCTCATAGGAGTTGGGATGAAGAAGTTATCCCACTTTCTAATCAGGTGATTCCAGTTCCCAGTTTGGGAATAGGACAGCTTCTTCGTCGTTCCAATAAACCAGGATGAATTACTTTGTAAGAAGCGTGATTTGGATACATAAAGTGGTGGAGAATCACCAGGAAGTTGAATAATCTCATAGGAGTTGGGATGAAGAAGTTATCCCACTTTCTAATCAGGTGATTCCAGTTTCCCAGTTTGGAATAGGACAGCTTCTTCGTCGTTCCAATCAAACCAGGATGAATCACTTTGTAAGAAGCTTGATTTGGATACATAAAGTGGTGGAGAATCACCAGGAAGTTGAATTAATCTCATAGGAGTTGGGATGAAGAAGTTATCCCACTTTCTAATCAGGTGATTCCAGTTTCCCAGTTTGGGAATAGGACAGCTTCTTCGTCGTTCCAATAACACCAGGATGAATCACTTTGTAAGAAGCTTGATTTGGATACATAAAGTGGTGGAGAATCACCAGGAAGTTGAATAAATCTCATAGGAGTTGGGATGAAGAAGTTATCCCACTTTCTAATCAGGTGATTCCAGTTTCCCAGTTTGGAATAGGACAGCTTCTTCGTCGTTCCAATCAAACCAGGATGAATCACTCTGTAAGAAGCTTGATTTGGATACATAAAGTGGTGGAGAATCACCAGGAAGTTGAATAAATCTCATAGGAGTTGGGATGAAGAAGTTATCCCACTTTCTAATCAGGTGATTCCAGTTTCCCAGTTTGGGAATAGGACAGCTTCTTCGTCGTTCCAATAAACACCAGGATGAATCACTTTGTAAGAAGCTTGATTTGGATACATAAAGTGTGGTGGAGAATCACCAGGAAGTTGAATAAATCTCATAGGAGTTGGGATGAAGAAGTTATCCCACTTTCTAATCAGGTGATTCCAGTTTCCCAGTTTGGGAATAGGACAGCTTCTTCGTCGTTCCAATAACACCAGGATGAATCACTTGTAAGAAGCTTGATTTGGATACATAAAGTGGTGGAGAATCACCAGGAAGTTGAATATAATCTCATAGGAGTTGGGATAAAGAAGTCACCCACTTTCTAATCAGGTGATTCCAGTTTCCCAGTTTGGGAATAGGACAGCTTCTTCGTCGTTCCAATCAAACCAGGATGAATCACTTTGTAAGAAGCTTGATTTGGATACATAAAGTGGTGGAGAATCACCAGGAAGTTGAATTAATCTCATAGGAGTTGGGATGAAGAAGTTATCCCATTTCTAATCAGGTGATTCCAGTTTCCCAGTTGGGAATAGGACAGCTTCTTCGTCGTTCCAATAACACCAGGATGAATAACTTTGTAAGAAGCTTGATTTGGATACATAAAGTGGTGGAGAATCACCAGGAAGTTGAATTAATCTCATAGGAGTTGGGATGAAGAAGTTATCCCACTTTCTAATCAGGTGATTCCAGTTTCCCAGTTTGGGAATAGGACAGCTTCTTCGTCGTTCCAATAACACCAGGATGAATCACTTGTAAGAAGCTTGATTTGGATACATAAAGTGGTGGAGAATCACCAGGAAGTTGAATTAATCTCATAGGAGTTGGGATGAAGAAGTTATCCCACTTTCTAATCAGGTGATTCCAGTTTCCCAGTTTGGGAATAGGACAGCTTCTTCGTCGTTCCAATAACACCAGGATGAATCACTTTGTAAGAAGCTTGATTTGGATACATAAAGTGGTGGAGAATCACCAGGAAGTTGAATAAATCTCATAGGAGTTGGGATGAAGAAGTTATCCCACTTTCTATCAGGTGATTCCAGTTTCCCAGTTTGGGAATAGGATGTTAAAGCTTCGTTCCAGTTAATGAAAGAAGGGAGATGACTTGATTTAGAATGGATAAGGAAGGCTAGGAATGTTTGGGAGTTGAGATCAACCCCAGTCCATAGAATGCCTACAAGGTCGTACCTGACCATACAAGTTGGGATGACCCAAAGTTCAACCACCCTTACCTTGAGTATCCAGTTACTTTGGTAAATAGGAAGTAAGTTACCTTAGAGTTGTTGGAATCAGACCGTTGAAACGGATAAGGGAAGGAAGCTTGAAGGCTTCACATGGAAAAGTGAAAAGCATTTGGAACACCAGGAAGATGAATCAAATTCATAGGATTGTGATGGTTTGAAGAAGTTATCCCACTTTCTAATCAGGTGATTCCAGTTTCCCAGTTTGGGAATAGGACAGCTTCTTCGTCGTTCCAATCAAACCAGGATGAATCACTTTGTAAGAAGCTTGATTTGGATACATAAAGTGTTGGAGAATCACCAGGAAGTTGAATAAATCTCATAGGAGTTGGGATGAAGAAGTTATCCCACTTTCTAATCAGGTGATTCCAGTTTCCCAGTTTGGGAATAGGACAGCTTCTTCGTCGTTCCAATCACACCAGGATGAATCACTTTGTAAGAAGCTTGATTTGGATACATAAAGTGGTGGAGAATCACCAGGAAGTTGAATTAATCTCATAGGAGTTGGGATGAAGAAGTTATCCCACTTTCTAATCAGGTGATTCCAGTTTCCCAGTTTGGGAATAGGACAGCTTCTTCGTCGTTCCAATAACACCAGGATGAATCACTTTGTAAGAAGCTTGATTTGGATACATAAAGTGGTGGAGAATCACCAGGAAGTTGAATAAATCTCATAGGAGTTGGGATGAAGAAGTTATCCCACTTTCTAATCAGGTGATTCCAGTTTCCCAGTTTGGGAATAGGACAGCTTCTTCGTCGTTCCAATAACACCGGGATGAATCACTTTGTAAGAAGCTTGATTTGGATACATAAAGTGGTGGAGAATCACCAGGAAGTTGAATAAATCTCATAGGAGTTGGGATGAAGAAGTTATCCCACTTTCTAATCAGGTGATTCCAGTTTCCCAGTTTGGGAATAGGACAGCTTCTTCGTCGTTCCAATAACACCAGGATGAATCACTTTGTAAGAAGCTTGATTGGATACATAAAGTGGTGGAGAAACACCAGGAAGTTGAATAAATCTCATAGGAGTTGGGATGAAGAAGTTATCCCACTTTCTAATCAGGTGATTCCAGTTTCCCAGTTTGGGAATAGGACAGCTTCTTCGTCGTTCCAATAACACCAGGATGAATCACTTTGTAAGAAGCTTGATTTGGATACATAAAGTGGTGGAGAATCACCAGGAAGTTGAATAAATCTCATAGGAGTTGGGATGAAGAAGTTATCCCACTTTCTAATCAGGTGATTCCAGTTTCCCAGTTTGGGAATAGGACAGCTTCTTCGTCGTTCAAAACACCAGGATGAATCACTTTGTAAGAAGCTTGATTTGGATACATAAAGTGGTGGAGAATCACCAGGAAGTTAAATTAATCTCATAGGAGTTGGGATGAAGAAGTTATCCCACTTTCTAATCAGGTGATTCCAGTTTCCCAGTTTGGGAATAGGACAGCTTCTTCGTCGTTCCAATCAAACCAGGATGAATCACTTGTAAGAAGCTTGATTTGGATACATAAAGTGGTGGAGAATCACCAGGAAGTTGAATAAATCTCATAGGAGTTGGGATGAAGAAGTTATCCACTTTCTAATCAGGTGATTCCAGTTTCCAGTTTGGGAATAGGACAGCTTCTTCGTCGTTCCAATAAACCAGGATGAATCACTTGTAAGAAGCTTGATTTGGATACATAAAGTGGTGGAGAATCACCAGGAAGTTGAATAATCTCATAGGAGTTGGGATGAAGAAGTTATCCCACTTTCTAATCAGGTGATTCCAGTTTCCCAGTTTGGGAATAGGACAGCTTCTTCGTCGTTCCATCAAACCAGGATGAATCACTTTGTAAGAAGCTTGATTTGGATACATAAAGTGTTGGAGAATCACCAGGAAGTTGAATAATCTCATAGGAGTTGGGATGAAGAAGTTATCCCACTTTCTAATCAGGTGATTCCAGTTTCCCAGTTTGGGAATAGGACAGCTTCTTCGTCGTTCCAATAAACACCAGGATGAATCACTTTGTAAGAAGCTTGATTTGGATACATAAAGTGGTGGAGAATCACCAGGAAGTTGAATTAATCTCATAGGAGTTGGGATGAAGAAGTTATCCCACTTTCTAATCAGGTGATTCCAGTTTCCCAGTTTGGGAATAGGACAGCTTCTTCGTCGTTCCAATAACACCAGGATGAATCACTTTGTAAGAAGCTTGATTTGGATACATAAAGTGGTGGAGAATCACCAGGAAGTTGAATAAATCTCATAGGAGTTGGGGATGAAGAAGTTATCCCACTTTCTAATCAGGTGATTCCAGTTTCCCAGTTTGGGAATAGGACAGCTTCTTCGTCGTTCCAATAACACCAGGATGAATCACTTTGTAAGAAGCTTGATTTGGATACATAAAGTGGTGGTGGAGAATCACCAGGAAGTTGAATAAATCTCATAGGAGTTGGGATGAAGAAGTTATCCCACTTTCTAATCAGGTGATTCCAGTTTCCCAGTTTGGGAATAGGACAGCTTCTTCGTCGTTCCAATAACACACCAGGATGAATCACTTGTAAGAAGCTTGATTTGGATACATAAAGTAGTGGAGAATCACCAGGAAGTTGAATAAATCTCATAGGAGTTGGGATGAAGAAGTTATCCCACTTTCTAATCAGGTGATTCCAGTTTCCCAGTTTGGGAATAGGACAGCTTCTTCGTCGTTCCAATCAAACCCAGGATGAATCACTTTGTAAGAAGCTTGATTTGGATACATAAAGTGGTGGAGAATCACCAGGAAGTTAAATTAATCTCATAGGAGTTGGGATGAAGAAGTTATCCCACTTTCTAATCAGGTGATTCCAGTTTCCCAGTTTGGGAATAGGACAGCTTCTTCGTCGTTCAATAACACCAGGATGAATCACTTTGTAAGAAGCTTGATTTGGATACATAAAGTGGTGGAGAAACACCAGGAAGTTGAATAAATCTCATAGGAGTTGGGATGAAGAAGTTATCCCACTTTCTAATCAGGTGATTCCAGTTTCCCAGTTTGGGAATAGGACAGCTTCTTCGTCGTTCCAATAACACCAGGATGAATCACTTTGTAAGAAGCTTGATTTGGATACATAAAGTGGTGGAGAATCACCAGGAAGTTGAATTAATCTCATAGGAGTTGGGATGAAGAAGTTATCCCACTTTCTAATCAGGTGATTCCAGTTTCCCAGTTGGGAATAGGACAGCTTCTTCGTCGTTCCAATCAAACCAGGATGAATCACTTTGTAAGAAGCTTGATTTGGATACATAAAGTGGTGGAGAATCACCAGGAAGTTGAATAAATCTCATAGGAGTTGGGATGAAGAAGTTATCCCACTTTCTAATCAGGTGATTCAGTTTCCCAGTTTGGGAATAGGACAGCTTCTTCGTCGTTCCAATCAAACCAGATGAATCACTTTGTAAGAAGCTTGATTTGGATACATAAAGTTGGGAGAATCACCAGGAAGTTGAATAAATCTCATAGGAGTTGGGATGAAGAATTTATCCCACTTTCTAATCAGGTGATTCCAGTTTCCCAGTTTGGGAATAGGACAGCTTCTTCGTCGTTCCAATAACACCAGGATGAATCACTCTGTAAGAAGCTTGATTTGGATACATAAAGTGGTGGGAGAATCACCAGGAAGTTGAATAATCTCATAGGAGTTGGGATGAAGAAGTTATCCCACTTTCTAATCAGGTGATTCCAGTTTCCCAGTTTGGGAATAGGACAGCTTCTTCGTCGTTCCAATAACACCAGGATGAATCACTTTGTAAGAGCTTGATTTGGATACATAAAGTGTGGAGAATCACCAGGAAGTTGAATAAATCTCATAGGAGTTGGGATGAAGAAGTTATCCCACTTTCTAATCAGGTGATTCCAGTTTCCCAGTTTGGGAATAGGACAGTCTTCGTCGTTCCAATAAACACCAGGATGAACACTTTGTAAGAAGCTTGATTTGGATACATAAAGTGGTGGGAATCACCAGGAAGTGAATAAATCTCATAGGAGTTGGGATGAAGAAGTTATCCACTTTCTAATCAGGTGATTCCAGTTTCCAGTTTGGGAATAGGACAGCTTCTTCGTCGTTCCAATCAAACCAGGATGAATCACTTTGTAAGAAGCTTGATTTGGATACATAAAGTGGTTGGAGAATCACCAGGAAGTTGAATAAATCTCATAGGAGTTGGGATGAAGAAGTTATCCCACTTCTAATCAGGTGATTCCAGTTTCCCAGTTTGGGAATAGGACAGCTTCTTCGTCGTTCCAAAACACCAGGATGAATCACTTGTAAGAAGCTTGATTTGGATACATAAAGTGGTGGAGAATCACCAGGAAGTTGAATTAATCTCATAGGAGTTGGGATGAAGAATTATCCCACTTCTAATCAGGTGATTCCAGTTTCCCAGTTTGGGAATAGGACAGCTTCTTCGTCGTTCCAATCAAACCAGGATGATACATTTGTAAGAAGCTTGATTTGGATACATAAAGTGGTGGAGAATCACCAGGAAGTTGAATTAATCTCATAGGAGTTGGGATGAAGAAGTTATCCCACTTTCTAATCAGGTGATTCCAGTTTCCCAGTTTGGGAATAGGACAGCTTCTTCGTCGTTCCAATCAAACCAGGATGAATCACTTGTAAGAAGCTTGATTTGGATACATAAAGTGTTGGAGAATCACCAGGAAGTTGAATAAATCTCATAGGAGTTGGGATGAAGTATATCCCACTTTCTAATCAGGTGATTCCAGTTTTCCCAGTTTGGGAATAGGACAGCTTCTTCGTCGTTCCATCAAACCAGGATGAATCCTTTGTAAGAAGCTTGATTTGGATACATAAAGTGTGGGAGAATCACCAGGAAGTTGAATAAATCTCATAGGAGTTGGGATGAAGAAGTTATCCCACTTTTAATCAGGTGATTCCAGTTTCCCAGTTTGGGAATAGGACAGCTTCTTCGTCGTTCCAAAACACAGGATGAATCACTTGTAAGAAGCTTGATTTGGATACATAAAGTGGTGGAGATCACACCAGGAAGTTGAATAAATCTCATAGGAGTTGGGATGAAGAAGTATCCCACTTTCTAATCAGGTGATTCCAGTTTCCCAGTTGGGAATAGGACAGCTTCTCGTCGTTCCAATAACACCAGGATGAATCACTTTGTAAGAAGCTTGATTGGATACATAAAGTGGTGTGGAGAATCACCAGGAAGTTGAATAAATCTCATAGAGTTGGGATTGAAGAAGTTATCCCACTTCTAATCAGGTGATTCAGTTCCCAGTTTGGGAATAGGACAGCCTTCTCGTCGTTCCAATATAACCAGGATGAATCACTTTTAAGAAGCTTGATTTGGATACACAGTGGTGGAGAATCACCAGGAAGTTGAATTAATCTCATAGGAGTTGGATGAATATAAGAAGTTATCCACTTTCTAATCAGGTGATTCCAGTTTCC
>NW_026015555.1:0-34900 GCF_020379485.1 Brassica napus
TCACATGGAGTTGGGATAAGAAGTATCCCACTTTAAATCAGGTGATTCCAGTTTCCCAGTTTGGGAATAGGACAGCTTCTTCGTCGTTCCAATCAAACCAGGATGAATCACTTTGTAAGAAGCTCGATTTGGATACATAAAATGGTGGAGAAACACCAGGAAGTTGAATAAATCTCATAGGAGTTGGATGAAGAAGTTATCCCACTTTCTAATCAGGTGATTCCAGTTTCCCAGTTTGGGAATAGGACAGCTTCTTCGTCGTTCCAATCAAACCAGGATTAATCACTTTGTAAGAAGCTCGATTTGGATACATAAAAGTGTTGGAGAATCACCAGGAAGTTGAATAAATCTCATAGGAGTTGGGATGAAGAAGTTATCCCACTTTCTAATCAGGTGATTCCAGTTTCCCAGTTTGGGAATAGGACAGCTTCTTCGTCGTTCCAATCAAACCAGGATGAATCACTTTGTAAGAAGCTTGATTTGGATACATAAAGTGTTGAGAAACACCAGGAAGTTGAATAAATCTCATAGGAGTTGGGATGAAGAAGTTATCCCACTTTCTAATCAGGTGATTCCAGTTTCCCAGTTTGGGAATAGGACAGCTTCTTCGTCGTTCCAATCAAACCAGGATGAATCACTTTGTAAGAGCTCGATTTGGATACATAAAGTGTTGGAGAATCACCAGGAAGTTGAATAAATCTCATAGGAGTTGGGATGAAGAAGTTATCCCACTTTCAAATCAGGTGATTGCAGTTTCCCAGTTTGGGAATAGGACAGCTTCTTCGTCGTTTCAATCAAACCAGGATGAATCACTTTGTAAGAAGCTCGATTTGGATACATAAAATGGTGGAGAATCACCAGGAAGTTGAATAAATCTCATAGGAGTTGGGATGAAGAAGTTATCCCACTTTCTAATCAGGTGATTCCAGTTTCCCAGTTTGGGAATAGGACAGCTTCTTCGTCGTTCCAATCAAACCAGGATGAATCACTTGTAAGAAGCTTGATTTGGATACATAAAGTGGTGGAGAATCACCAGGAAGTTGAATAAATCTCATAGGAGTTGGGATGAAGAAGTTATCCCACTTTCTAATCAGGTGATTCCAGTTTCCCAGTTTGGGAATAGGACAGCTTCTTCGTCGTTCCAATCAAACCAGGATGAATCACTTTGTAAGAAGCTTGATTTGGATACATAAAGTGTTGGAGAATCACCAGGAAGTTGAATAAATCTCATAGGAGTTGGGATGAAGAAGTTATCCCACTTTCTAATCAGGTGATTCCAGTTTCCCAGTTTGGGAATAGAACAGCTTCTTCGTCGTTCCAATCAAACCAGGATGAATCACTTTGTAAGAAGCTTGATTTGGATACATAAAGTGTTGGAGAATCACCAGGAAGTTGAATAAATCTCATAGGAGTTGGGATGAAGAAGTTATCCCACTTTCTAATCAGGTGATTCCAGTTTCCCAGTTTGGAATAGGACAGCTTCTTCGTCGTTCCAATCAAACCAGGATGAATCACTTTGTAAGAAGCTTGATTTGGATACATAAAGTGGTGGAGAATCACCAGGAAGTTGAATAAATCTCATAGGAGTTGGGATGAAGAAGTTATCCCACTTTCTAATCAGGTGATTCCAGTTTCCCAGTTTGGGAATAGGACAGCTTCTTCGTCGTTCCAATCAAACCAGGATGAATCACTTTGTAAGAAGCTTGATTTGGATACATAAAGTGGTGGAGAATCACCAGGAAGTTGAATAAATCTCATAGGAGTTGGGATGAAGAAGTTATCCCACTTTCTAATCAGGTGATTCCAGTTTCCCAGTTTGGGAATAGGACAGCTTCTTCGTCGTTCCAATCAAACCAGGATGAATCACTTTGTAAGAAGCTTGATTTGGATACATAAAGTGTTGGAGAATCACCAGGAAGTTGAATAAATCTCATAGGAGTTGGGATGAAGAAGTTATCCCACTTTTAATCAGGTGATTCCAGTTTCCCAGTTTGGGAATAGGACAGCTTCTTCGTCGTTCCAATCAAACCAGGATGAATCACTTTGTAAGAAGCTTGATTTGGATACATAAAGTGTTGGAGAATCACCAGGAAGTTGAATAAATCTCATAGGAGTTGGGATGAAGAAGTTATCCCACTTTCTAATCAGGTGATTCCAGTTTCCCAGTTTGGGAATAGGACAGCTTCTTCGTCGTTCCAATCAAACCAGGATGAATCACTTTGTAAGAAGCTTGATTTGGATACATAAAGTGGTGGAGAATCACCAGGAAGTTGAATAAATCTCATAGGAGTTGGGATGAAGAAGTTATCCCACTTTCTAATCAGGTGATTCCAGTTTCCCAGTTTGGGAATAGGACAGCTTCTTCGTCGTTCCAATCAAACCAGGATGAATCACTTTGTAAGAAGCTTGATTTGGATACATAAAGTGGTGGAGAATCACCAGGAAGTTGAATAAATCTCATAGGAGTTGGGATGAAGAAGTTATCCCACTTTCTAATCAGGTGATTCCAGTTTCCCAGTTTGGGAATAGGACAGCTTCTTCGTCGTTCCAATCAAACCAGGATGAATCACTTTGTAAGAAGCTTGATTTGGATACATAAAGTGTTGGAGAATCACCAGGAAGTTGAATAAATCTCATAGGAGTTGGGATGAAGAAGTTATCCCACTTTCTAATCAGGTGATTCCAGTTTCCCAGTTTGGGAATAGGACAGCTTCTTCGTCGTTCCAATCAAACCAGGATGAATCACTTTGTAAGAAGCTTGATTTGGATACATAAAGTGTTGGAGAATCACCAGGAAGTTGAATAAATCTCATAGGAGTTGGGATGAAGAAGTTATCCCACTTTCTAATCAGGTGATTCCAGTTTCCCAGTTTGGGAATAGGACAGCTTCTTCGTCGTTCCAATCAAACCAGGATGAATCACTTTGTAAGAAGCTTGATTTGGATACATAAAGTGGTGGAGAATCACCAGGAAGTTGAATAAATCTCATAGGAGTTGGGATGAAGAAGTTATCCCACTTTCTAATCAGGTGATTCCAGTTTCCCAGTTTGGGAATAGGACAGCTTCTTCGTCGTTCCAATCAAACCAGGATGAATCACTTTGTAAGAAGCTTGATTTGGATACATAAAGTGTTGGAGAATCACCAGGAAGTTGAATAAATCTCATAGGAGTTGGGATGAAGAAGTTATCCCACTTTCTAATCAGGTGATTCCAGTTTCCCAGTTTGGGAATAGGACAGCTTCTTCGTCGTTCCAATCAAACCAGGATGAATCACTTTGTAAGAAGCTTGATTTGGATACATAAAGTGGTGGAGAATCACCAGGAAGTTGAATAAATCTCATAGGAGTTGGGATGAAGAAGTTATCCCACTTTCTAATCAGGTGATTCCAGTTTCCCAGTTTGGGAATAGGACAGCTTCTTCGTCGTTCCAATCAAACCAGGATGAATCACTTTGTAAGAAGCTTGATTTGGATACATAAAGTGGTGGAGAATCACCAGGAAGTTGAATAAATCTCATAGGAGTTGGGATGAAGAAGTTATCCCACTTTCTAATCAGGTGATTCCAGTTTCCCAGTTTGGGAATAGGACAGCTTCTTCGTCGTTCCAATCAAACCAGGATGAATCACTTTGTAAGAAGCTTGATTTGGATACATAAAGTGGTGGAGAATCACCAGGAAGTTGAATAAATCTCATAGGAGTTGGGATGAAGAAGTTATCCCACTTTCTAATCAGGTGATTCCAGTTTCCCAGTTTGGGAATAGGACAGCTTCTTCGTCGTTCCAATCAAACCAGGATGAATCACTTTGTAAGAAGCTTGATTTGGATACATAAAGTGGTGGAGAATCACCAGGAAGTTGAATAAATCTCATAGGAGTTGGGATGAAGAAGTTATCCCACTTTCTAATCAGGTGATTCCAGTTTCCCAGTTTGGGAATAGGACAGCTTCTTCGTCGTTCCAATCAAACCAGGATGAATCACTTTGTAAGAAGCTTGATTTGGATACATAAAGTGGTGGAGAATCACCAGGAAGTTGAATAAATCTCATAGGAGTTGGGATGAAGAAGTTATCCCACTTTCTAATCAGGTGATTCCAGTTTCCCAGTTTGGGAATAGGACAGCTTCTTCGTCGTTCCAATCAAACCAGGATGAATCACTTTGTAAGAAGCTTGATTTGGATACATAAAGTGGTGGAGAATCACCAGGAAGTTGAATAAATCTCATAGGAGTTGGGATGAAGAAGTTATCCCACTTTCTAATCAGGTGATTCCAGTTTCCCAGTTTGGGAATAGGACAGCTTCTTCGTCGTTCCAATCAAACCAGGATGAATCACTTTGTAAGAAGCTTGATTTGGATACATAAAGTGGTGGAGAATCACCAGGAAGTTGAATAAATCTCATAGGAGTTGGGATGAAGAAGTTATCCCACTTTCTAATCAGGTGATTCCAGTTTCCCAGTTTGGGAATAGGACAGCTTCTTCGTCGTTCCAATCAAACCAGGATGAATCACTTTGTAAGAAGCTTGATTTGGATACATAAAGTGGTGGAGAATCACCAGGAAGTTGAATAAATCTCATAGGAGTTGGGATGAAGAAGTTATCCCACTTTCTAATCAGGTGATTCCAGTTTCCCAGTTTGGGAATAGGACAGCTTCTTCGTCGTTCCAATCAAACCAGGATGAATCACTTTGTAAGAAGCTTGATTTGGATACATAAAGTGGTGGAGAATCACCAGGAAGTTGAATAAATCTCATAGGAGTTGGGATGAAGAAGTTATCCCACTTTCTAATCAGGTGATTCCAGTTTCCCAGTTTGGGAATAGGACAGCTTCTTCGTCGTTCCAATCAAACCAGGATGAATCACTTTGTAAGAAGCTTGATTTGGATACATAAAGTGGTGGAGAATCACCAGGAAGTTGAATAAATCTCATAGGAGTTGGGATGAAGAAGTTATCCCACTTTCTAATCAGGTGATTCCAGTTTCCCAGTTTGGGAATAGGACAGCTTCTTCGTCGTTCCAATCAAACCAGGATGAATCACTTTGTAAGAAGCTTGATT
Organism: Brassica napus; assembly: GCF_020379485.1. Taxonomy (NCBI): domain Eukaryota; kingdom Viridiplantae; phylum Streptophyta; class Magnoliopsida; order Brassicales; family Brassicaceae; genus Brassica; species Brassica napus. The sequence continues at coordinate 5,053 of NW_026015555.1, forward strand.
TGGATACATAAAGTGGTGGAGAATCACCAGGAAGTTGAATAAATCTCATAGGAGTTGGGATGAAGAAGTTATCCCACTTTCTAATCAGGTGATTCCAGTTTCCCAGTTTGGGAATAGGACAGCTTCTTCGTCGTTCCAATCAAACCAGGATGAATCACTTTGTAAGAAGCTTGATTTGGATACATAAAGTGGTGGAGAATCACCAGGAAGTTGAATAAATCTCATAGGAGTTGGGATGAAGAAGTTATCCCACTTTCTAATCAGGTGATTCCAGTTTCCCAGTTTGGGAATAGGACAGCTTCTTCGTCGTTCCAATCAACCAGGATGAATCACTTTGTAAGAAGCTTGATTTGGATACATAAAGTGGTGGAGAATCACCAGGAAGTTGAATAAATCTCATAGGAGTTGGGATGAAGAAGTTATCCCACTTTCTAATCAGGTGATTCCAGTTTCCCAGTTTGGGAATAGGACAGCTTCTTCGTCGTTCCAATCAAACCAGGATGAATCACTTTGTAAGAAGCTTGATTTGGATACATAAAGTGGTGGAGAATCACCAGGAAGTTGAATAAATCTCATAGGAGTTGGGATGAAGAAGTTATCCCACTTTCTAATCAGGTGATTCCAGTTTCCCAGTTTGGGAATAGGACAGCTTCTTCGTCGTTCCAATCAAACCAGGATGAATCACTTTGTAAGAAGCTTGATTTGGATACATAAAGTGGTGGAGAATCACCAGGAAGTTGAATAAATCTCATAGGAGTTGGGATGAAGAAGTTATCCCACTTTCTAATCAGGTGATTCCAGTTTCCCAGTTTGGGAATAGGACAGCTTCTTCGTCGTTCCAATCAAACCAGGATGAATCACTTTGTAAGAAGCTTGATTTGGATACATAAAGGTGGAGAATCACCAGGAAGTTGAATAAATCTCATAGGAGTTGGGATGAAGAAGTTATCCCACTTTCTAATCAGGTGATTCCAGTTTCCCAGTTTGGGAATAGGACAGCTTCTTCGTCGTTCCAATCAAACCAGGATGAATCACTTTGTAAGAAGCTTGATTTGGATACATAAAGTGGTGGAGAATCACCAGGAAGTTGAATAAATCTCATAGGAGTTGGGATGAAGAAGTTATCCCACTTTCTAATCAGGTGATTCCAGTTTCCCAGTTTGGGAATAGGACAGCTTCTTCGTCGTTCCAATCAAACCAGGATGAATCACTTTGTAAGAAGCTTGATTTGGATACATAAAGTGGTGGAGAATCACCAGGAAGTTGAATAAATCTCATAGGAGTTGGGATGAAGAAGTTATCCCACTTTCTAATCAGGTGATTCCAGTTTCCCAGTTTGGGAATAGGACAGCTTCTTCGTCGTTCCAATCAAACCAGGATGAATCACTTTGTAAGAAGCTTGATTTGGATACATAAAGTGGTGGAGAATCACCAGGAAGTTGAATAAATCTCATAGGAGTTGGGATGAAGAAGTTATCCCACTTTCTAATCAGGTGATTCCAGTTTCCCAGTTTGGGAATAGGACAGCTTCTTCGTCGTTCCAATCAAACCAGGATGAATCACTTTGTAAGAAGCTTGATTTGGATACATAAAGTGGTGGAGAATCACCAGGAAGTTGAATAAATCTCATAGGAGTTGGGATGAAGAAGTTATCCCACTTTCTAATCAGGTGATTCCAGTTTCCCAGTTTGGGAATAGGACAGCTTCTTCGTCGTTCCAATCAAACCAGGATGAATCACTTTGTAAGAAGCTTGATTTGGATACATAAAGTGGTGGAGAATCACCAGGAAGTTGAATAAATCTCATAGGAGTTGGGATGAAGAAGTTATCCCACTTTCTAATCAGGTGATTCCAGTTTCCCAGTTTGGGAATAGGACAGCTTCTTCGTCGTTCCAATCAAACCAGGATGAATCACTTTGTAAGAAGCTTGATTTGGATACATAAAGTGGTGGAGAATCACCAGGAAGTTGAATAAATCTCATAGGAGTTGGGATGAAGAAGTTATCCCACTTTCTAATCAGGTGATTCCAGTTTCCCAGTTTGGGAATAGGACAGCTTCTTCGTCGTTCCAATCAAACCAGGATGAATCACTTTGTAAGAAGCTTGATTTGGATACATAAAGTGGTGGAGAATCACCAGGAAGTTGAATAAATCTCATAGGAGTTGGGATGAAGAAGTTATCCCACTTTCTAATCAGGTGATTCCAGTTTCCCAGTTTGGGAATAGGACAGCTTCTTCGTCGTTCCAATCAAACCAGGATGAATCACTTTGTAAGAAGCTTGATTTGGATACATAAAGTGGTGGAGAATCACCAGGAAGTTGAATAAATCTCATAGGAGTTGGGATGAAGAAGTTATCCCACTTTCTAATCAGGTGATTCCAGTTTCCCAGTTTGGGAATAGGACAGCTTCTTCGTCGTTCCAATCAAACCAGGATGAATCACTTTGTAAGAAGCTTGATTTGGATACATAAAGTGGTGGGAGAATCACCAGGAAGTTGAATAAATCTCATAGGAGTTGGGATGAAGAAGTTATCCCACTTTCTAATCAGGTGATTCCAGTTTCCCAGTTTGGGAATAGGACAGCTTCTTCGTCGTTCCAATCAAACCAGGATGAATCACTTTGTAAGAAGCTTGATTTGGATACATAAAGTGGTGGAGAATCACCAGGAAGTTGAATAAATCTCATAGGAGTTGGGATGAAGAAGTTATCCCACTTTCTAATCAGGTGATTCCAGTTTCCCAGTTTGGGAATAGGACAGCTTCTTCGTCGTTCCAATAAACCAGGATGAATCACTTTGTAAGAAGCTTGATTTGGATACATAAAGTGGTGGAGAATCACCAGGAAGTTGAATAAATCTCATAGGAGTTGGGATGAAGAAGTTATCCCACTTTCTAATCAGGTGATTCCAGTTTCCCAGTTTGGGAATAGGACAGCTTCTTCGTCGTTCCAATCAAACCAGGATGAATCACTTTGTAAGAAGCTTGATTTGGATACATAAAGTGGTGGAGAATCACCAGGAAGTTGAATAAATCTCATAGGAGTTGGGATGAAGAAGTTATCCCACTTTCTAATCAGGTGATTCCAGTTTCCCAGTTTGGGAATAGGACAGCTTCTTCGTCGTTCCAATCAAACCAGGATGAATCACTTTGTAAGAAGCTTGATTTGGATACATAAAGTGGTGGAGAATCACCAGGAAGTTGAATAAATCTCATAGGAGTTGGGATGAAGAAGTTATCCCACTTTCTAATCAGGTGATTCCAGTTTCCCAGTTTGGGAATAGGACAGCTTCTTCGTCGTTCCAATCAAACCAGGATGAATCACTTTGTAAGAAGCTTGATTTGGATACATAAAGTGGTGGAGAATCACCAGGAAGTTGAATAAATCTCATAGGAGTTGGGATGAAGAAGTTATCCCACTTTCTAATCAGGTGATTCCAGTTTCCCAGTTTGGGAATAGGACAGCTTCTTCGTCGTTCCAATCAAACCAGGATGAATCACTTTGTAAGAAGCTTGATTTGGATACATAAAGTGGTGGAGAATCACCAGGAAGTTGAATAAATCTCATAGGAGTTGGGATGAAGAAGTTATCCCACTTTCTAATCAGGTGATTCCAGTTTCCCAGTTTGGGAATAGGACAGCTTCTTCGTCGTTCCAATCAAACCAGGATGAATCACTTTGTAAGAAGCTTGATTTGGATACATAAAGTGGTGGAGAATCACCAGGAAGTTGAATAAATCTCATAGGAGTTGGGATGAAGAAGTTATCCCACTTTCTAATCAGGTGATTCCAGTTTCCCAGTTTGGGAATAGGACAGCTTCTTCGTCGTTCCAATCAAACCAGGATGAATCACTTTGTAAGAAGCTTGATTTGGATACATAAAGTGGTGGAGAATCACCAGGAAGTTGAATAAATCTCATAGGAGTTGGGATGAAGAAGTTATCCCACTTTCTAATCAGGTGATTCCAGTTTCCCAGTTTGGGAATAGGACAGCTTCTTCGTCGTTCCAATCAAACCAGGATGAATCACTTTGTAAGAAGCTTGATTTGGATACATAAAGTGGTGGAGAATCACCAGGAAGTTGAATAAATCTCATAGGAGTTGGGATGAAGAAGTTATCCCACTTTCTAATCAGGTGATTCCAGTTTCCCAGTTTGGGAATAGGACAGCTTCTTCGTCGTTCCAATCAAACCAGGATGAATCACTTTGTAAGAAGCTTGATTTGGATACATAAAGTGGTGGAGAATCACCAGGAAGTTGAATAAATCTCATAGGAGTTGGGATGAAGAAGTTATCCCACTTTCTAATCAGGTGATTCCAGTTTCCCAGTTTGGGAATAGGACAGCTTCTTCGTCGTTCCAATCAAACCAGGATGAATCACTTTGTAAGAAGCTTGATTTGGATACATAAAGTGGTGGAGAATCACCAGGAAGTTGAATAAATCTCATAGGAGTTGGGATGAAGAAGTTATCCCACTTTCTAATCAGGTGATTCCAGTTTCCCAGTTTGGGAATAGGACAGCTTCTTCGTCGTTCCAATCAAACCAGGATGAATCACTTTGTAAGAAGCTTGATTTGGATACATAAAGTGGTGGAGAATCACCAGGAAGTTGAATAAATCTCATAGGAGTTGGGATGAAGAAGTTATCCCACTTTCTAATCAGGTGATTCCAGTTTCCCAGTTTGGGAATAGGACAGCTTCTTCGTCGTTCCAATCAAACCAGGATGAATCACTTTGTAAGAAGCTTGATTTGGATACATAAAGTGGTGGAGAATCACCAGGAAGTTGAATAAATCTCATAGGAGTTGGGATGAAGAAGTTATCCCACTTTCTAATCAGGTGATTCCAGTTTCCCAGTTTGGGAATAGGACAGCTTCTTCGTCGTTCCAATCAAACCAGGATGAATCACTTTGTAAGAAGCTTGATTTGGATACATAAAGTGGTGGAGAATCACCAGGAAGTTGAATAAATCTCATAGGAGTTGGGATGAAGAAGTTATCCCACTTTCTAATCAGGTGATTCCAGTTTCCCAGTTTGGGAATAGGACAGCTTCTTCGTCGTTCCAATCAAACCAGGATGAATCACTTTGTAAGAAGCTTGATTTGGATACATAAAGTGGTGGAGAATCACCAGGAAGTTGAATAAATCTCATAGGAGTTGGGATGAAGAAGTTATCCCACTTTCTAATCAGGTGATTCCAGTTTCCCAGTTTGGGAATAGGACAGCTTCTTCGTCGTTCCAATCAAACCAGGATGAATCACTTTGTAAGAAGCTTGATTTGGATACATAAAGTGGTGGAGAATCACCAGGAAGTTGAATAAATCTCATAGGAGTTGGGATGAAGAAGTTATCCCACTTTCTAATCAGGTGATTCCAGTTTCCCAGTTTGGGAATAGGACAGCTTCTTCGTCGTTCCAATCAAACCAGGATGAATCACTTTGTAAGAAGCTTGATTTGGATACATAAAGTGGTGGAGAATCACCAGGAAGTTGAATAAATCTCATAGGAGTTGGGATGAAGAAGTTATCCCACTTTCTAATCAGGTGATTCCAGTTTCCCAGTTTGGGAATAGGACAGCTTCTTCGTCGTTCCAATCAAACCAGGATGAATCACTTTGTAAGAAGCTTGATTTGGATACATAAAGTGGTGGAGAATCACCAGGAAGTTGAATAAATCTCATAGGAGTTGGGATGAAGAAGTTATCCCACTTTCTAATCAGGTGATTCCAGTTTCCCAGTTTGGGAATAGGACAGCTTCTTCGTCGTTCCAATCAAACCAGGATGAATCACTTTGTAAGAAGCTTGATTTGGATACATAAAGTGGTGGAGAATCACCAGGAAGTTGAATAAATCTCATAGGAGTTGGGATGAAGAAGTTATCCCACTTTCTAATCAGGTGATTCCAGTTTCCCAGTTTGGGAATAGGACAGCTTCTTCGTCGTTCCAATCAACCAGGATGAATCACTTTGTAAGAAGCTTGATTTGGATACATAAAGTGGTGGAGAATCACCAGGAAGTTGAATAAATCTCATAGGAGTTGGGATGAAGAAGTTATCCCACTTTCTAATCAGGTGATTCCAGTTTCCCAGTTTGGGAATAGGACAGCTTCTTCGTCGTTCCAATCAAACCAGGATGAATCACTTTGTAAGAAGCTTGATTTGGATACATAAAGTGGTGGAGAATCACCAGGAAGTTGAATAAATCTCATAGGAGTTGGGATGAAGAAGTTATCCCACTTTCTAATCAGGTGATTCCAGTTTCCCAGTTTGGGAATAGGACAGCTTCTTCGTCGTTCCAATCAAACCAGGATGAATCACTTTGTAAGAAGCTTGATTTGGATACATAAAGTGGTGGAGAATCACCAGGAAGTTGAATAAATCTCATAGGAGTTGGGATGAAGAAGTTATCCCACTTTCTAATCAGGTGATTCCAGTTTCCCAGTTTGGGAATAGGACAGCTTCTTCGTCGTTCCAATCAAACCAGGATGAATCACTTTGTAAGAAGCTTGATTTGGATACATAAAGTGTGGAGAATCACCAGGAAGTTGAATAAATCTCATAGGAGTTGGGATGAAGAAGTTATCCCACTTTCTAATCAGGTGATTCCAGTTTCCCAGTTTGGGAATAGGACAGCTTCTTCGTCGTTCCAATCAAACCAGGATGAATCACTTTGTAAGAAGCTTGATTTGGATACATAAAGTGGTGGAGAATCACCAGGAAGTTGAATAAATCTCATAGGAGTTGGGATGAAGAAGTTATCCCACTTTCTAATCAGGTGATTCCAGTTTCCCAGTTTGGGAATAGGACAGCTTCTTCGTCGTTCCAATCAAACCAGGATGAATCACTTTGTAAGAAGCTTGATTTGGATACATAAAGTGGTGGAGAATCACCAGGAAGTTGAATAAATCTCATAGGAGTTGGGATGAAGAAGTTATCCCACTTTCTAATCAGGTGATTCCAGTTTCCCAGTTTGGGAATAGGACAGCTTCTTCGTCGTTCCAATCAAACCAGGATGAATCACTTTGTAAGAAGCTTGATTTGGATACATAAAGTGGTGGAGAATCACCAGGAAGTTGAATAAATCTCATAGGAGTTGGGATGAAGAAGTTATCCCACTTTCTAATCAGGTGATTCCAGTTTCCCAGTTTGGGAATAGGACAGCTTCTTCGTCGTTCCAATCAAACCAGGATGAATCACTTTGTAAGAAGCTTGATTTGGATACATAAAGTGGTGGAGAATCACCAGGAAGTTGAATAAATCTCATAGGAGTTGGGATGAAGAAGTTATCCCACTTTCTAATCAGGTGATTCCAGTTTCCCAGTTTGGGAATAGGACAGCTTCTTCGTCGTTCCAATCAAACCAGGATGAATCACTTTGTAAGAAGCTTGATTTGGATACATAAAGTGGTGGAGAATCACCAGGAAGTTGAATAAATCTCATAGGAGTTGGGATGAAGAAGTTATCCCACTTTCTAATCAGGTGATTCCAGTTTCCCAGTTTGGGAATAGGACAGCTTCTTCGTCGTTCCAATCAAACCAGGATGAATCACTTTGTAAGAAGCTTGATTTGGATACATAAAGTGGTGGAGAATCACCAGGAAGTTGAATAAATCTCATAGGAGTTGGGATGAAGAAGTTATCCCACTTTCTAATCAGGTGATTCCAGTTTCCCAGTTTGGGAATAGGACAGCTTCTTCGTCGTTCCAATCAAACCAGGATGAATCACTTTGTAAGAAGCTTGATTTGGATACATAAAGTGGTGGAGAATCACCAGGAAGTTGAATAAATCTCATAGGAGTTGGGATGAAGAAGTTATCCCACTTTCTAATCAGGTGATTCCAGTTTCCCAGTTTGGGAATAGGACAGCTTCTTCGTCGTTCCAATCAAACCAGGATGAATCACTTTGTAAGAAGCTTGATTTGGATACATAAAGTGGTGGAGAATCACCAGGAAGTTGAATAAATCTCATAGGAGTTGGGATGAAGAAGTTATCCCACTTTCTAATCAGGTGATTCCAGTTTCCCAGTTTGGGAATAGGACAGCTTCTTCGTCGTTCCAATCAAACCAGGATGAATCACTTTGTAAGAAGCTTGATTTGGATACATAAAGTGGTGGAGAATCACCAGGAAGTTGAATAAATCTCATAGGAGTTGGGATGAAGAAGTTATCCCACTTTCTAATCAGGTGATTCCAGTTTCCCAGTTTGGGAATAGGACAGCTTCTTCGTCGTTCCAATCAAACCAGGATGAATCACTTTGTAAGAAGCTTGATTTGGATACATAAAGTGGTGGAGAATCACCAGGAAGTTGAATAAATCTCATAGGAGTTGGGATGAAGAAGTTATCCCACTTTCTAATCAGGTGATTCCAGTTTCCCAGTTTGGGAATAGGACAGCTTCTTCGTCGTTCCAATCAAACCAGGATGAATCACTTTGTAAGAAGCTTGATTTGGATACATAAAGTGGTGGAGAATCACCAGGAAGTTGAATAAATCTCATAGGAGTTGGGATGAAGAAGTTATCCCACTTTCTAATCAGGTGATTCCAGTTTCCCAGTTTGGGAATAGGACAGCTTCTTCGTCGTTCCAATCAAACCAGGATGAATCACTTTGTAAGAAGCTTGATTTGGATACATAAAGTGGTGGAGAATCACCAGGAAGTTGAATAAATCTCATAGGAGTTGGGATGAAGAAGTTATCCCACTTTCTAATCAGGTGATTCCAGTTTCCCAGTTTGGGAATAGGACAGCTTCTTCGTCGTTCCAATCAAACCAGGATGAATCACTTTGTAAGAAGCTTGATTTGGATACATAAAGTGGTGGAGAATCACCAGGAAGTTGAATAAATCTCATAGGAGTTGGGATGAAGAAGTTATCCCACTTTCTAATCAGGTGATTCCAGTTTCCCAGTTTGGGAATAGGACAGCTTCTTCGTCGTTCCAATCAAACCAGGATGAATCACTTTGTAAGAAGCTTGATTTGGATACATAAAGTGGTGGAGAATCACCAGGAAGTTGAATAAATCTCATAGGAGTTGGGATGAAGAAGTTATCCCACTTTCTAATCAGGTGATTCCAGTTTCCCAGTTTGGGAATAGGACAGCTTCTTCGTCGTTCCAATCAAACCAGGATGAATCACTTTGTAAGAAGCTTGATTTGGATACATAAAGTGGTGGAGAATCACCAGGAAGTTGAATAAATCTCATAGGAGTTGGGATGAAGAAGTTATCCCACTTTCTAATCAGGTGATTCCAGTTTCCCAGTTTGGGAATAGGACAGCTTCTTCGTCGTTCCAATCAAACCAGGATGAATCACTTTGTAAGAAGCTTGATTTGGATACATAAAGTGGTGGAGAATCACCAGGAAGTTGAATAAATCTCATAGGAGTTGGGATGAAGAAGTTATCCCACTTTCTAATCAGGTGATTCCAGTTTCCCAGTTTGGGAATAGGACAGCTTCTTCGTCGTTCCAATCAAACCAGGATGAATCACTTTGTAAGAAGCTTGATTTGGATACATAAAGTGGTGGAGAATCACCAGGAAGTTGAATAAATCTCATAGGAGTTGGGATGAAGAAGTTATCCCACTTTCTAATCAGGTGATTCCAGTTTCCCAGTTTGGGAATAGGACAGCTTCTTCGTCGTTCCAATCAAACCAGGATGAATCACTTTGTAAGAAGCTTGATTTGGATACATAAAGTGGTGGAGAATCACCAGGAAGTTGAATAAATCTCATAGGAGTTGGGATGAAGAAGTTATCCCACTTTCTAATCAGGTGATTCCAGTTTCCCAGTTTGGGAATAGGACAGCTTCTTCGTCGTTCCAATCAAACCAGGATGAATCACTTTGTAAGAAGCTTGATTTGGATACATAAAGTGGTGGAGAATCACCAGGAAGTTGAATAAATCTCATAGGAGTTGGGATGAAGAAGTTATCCCACTTTCTAATCAGGTGATTCCAGTTTCCCAGTTTGGGAATAGGACAGCTTCTTCGTCGTTCCAATCAAACCAGGATGAATCACTTTGTAAGAAGCTTGATTTGGATACATAAAGTGGTGGAGAATCACCAGGAAGTTGAATAAATCTCATAGGAGTTGGGATGAAGAAGTTATCCCACTTTCTAATCAGGTGATTCCAGTTTCCCAGTTTGGGAATAGGACAGCTTCTTCGTCGTTCCAATCAAACCAGGATGAATCACTTTGTAAGAAGCTTGATTTGGATACATAAAGTGGTGGAGAATCACCAGGAAGTTGAATAAATCTCATAGGAGTTGGGATGAAGAAGTTATCCCACTTTCTAATCAGGTGATTCCAGTTTCCCAGTTTGGGAATAGGACAGCTTCTTCGTCGTTCCAATCAAACCAGGATGAATCACTTTGTAAGAAGCTTGATTTGGATACATAAAGTGGTGGAGAATCACCAGGAAGTTGAATAAATCTCATAGGAGTTGGGATGAAGAAGTTATCCCACTTTCTAATCAGGTGATTCCAGTTTCCCAGTTTGGGAATAGGACAGCTTCTTCGTCGTTCCAATCAAACCAGTATACACTTTTGTGTATTAGAGCATGATTCAACTAATCCAGGATAATCAGATGAAAAGATTAAAGAGATTAAGAGATTTTAGTGAGAGAATAGAGAGAGACTCAAAACTCCATTAGATTGATTAATGAGAGAGTTTACAACACATATAGATTAGGGATACATCAATTCGTCCAGGTTCACTCTAGCTAGGATAAAAGCATGTGTAGTCAAAGATGCTTGATTTAAACTAGCCAATAAGGTTCCTCACATGCTTGGGCATCTTGCTTTAGCTTTCCAGCTGGTGCCAGCCTGTCTAAAGCTCTCTAGCCTTGACCAGACCTTATCCAAACTCCTCCTTGCTTATTCAGACTCATCCTGGCGTGATTCACTCTTCACATAGATGCAAGGTAACTTCCCAAGTCTTTTAACTCAGTTACCACAGTAACAATAAAGTTACTGTGGTAAATCTCCAAGTTACTGCCTGCTCCAAATCCCTTCCTCTATCCATGTATCCACTCTCCATCTCCTCATCTCAACACTCCCCCTCAAGCTTGACCATGTAGAACAAGTCAAGCTTGGAAACCATGAAGACCTCCCTCATTAAAAACCTCACCAAGGAAAACCCAATGGGATAAAACCTTGATGAGGGAAAAAGAGTGGAGACTCCATGGTTAAGGGGCTCAGCTCCTAGGAGTAAGATCAATGAGTCCAAGTCTTGATAGTATGGACTCCATTGTCTTTACTCTCGCTGCCTTAGTAAACACATCTGCAAGCTGATCTTCACTTCTTGTATAACATGGCAATATCACTCCAAGTATAATCATCTGCCTCACCTTGTGACAATCAACTTCTATATGCTTCGTCCTCTCATGAAAGACTGAGTTAGAAGCAATGTGGATAGCTGCTTGATTGTCACAATGCATTGTCATAGGAGTACTCTGCTCAATCTCCAAATGCTTCAAGATCCCCTTGATCCACACCAACTCGTTTGTCAGCTTCAACATGGCTCTATACTCAGCTTCAGCACTTGAACAGGAGATAACCTTCTGCTTCTTACTCTTCCAAGTGACCAAGTTCCCTCCAATGAATGTACAATACCCAGTAGTTGATCTCCTGTCCACTCTATCTCCTGCCCAATCAGCATCACAATATCCAACCACTTCTGTACTGCCATTACAACCCATCCAAACTCCTTGACCAGACGTGCCACTCAAATACCTCAGTATCCTATCAACCATCTTCCAATGATGAACCTTTGGTGCCTGCATATGCTGGCTCACTTGATTCACTGCAAAGCATATATCAGGTCTTGTAATCGTCAAGTAGATCAGCTTTCCAACCATCCTCCTATACAGCTTAGCATCCTCAAACAACTGGTTCTCTTCAACCTCCCCCTCACGCAAGACCTTATACCCCTCCTCAAGAGGTGTCTTAGCTATCTTTCCTCCAAGCACATCAGCTTCCTTTAGCATATCCATTGCATACTTCCTTTGAGACATGAACAAACCCTCCTTTGATCTGCATATCTCAATCCCCAAGAAATACTTCATCTCTCCCAAGTCTTTGATATCAAATACTGACCTGAGAAACTCTTTAGTGGCTTTAATCCCAGCCTTATCACTCCCTGTGATAATCAAATCATCCACATACACTAGAATCACAATGATCCCTGATGGCCCGACCAGTGTGAAGAGTGTGTGATCTAGTTCAGACTTCCTGAACCCTCTCCCATTGAGTGTTGTACTCAGCTTCCTGTACCAGGCTCTAGGAGACTGCTTCAACCCATATATAGCTTTCTTCAATCTCAAAACATTTCCTGGCTTTACTAGATGCTCAAGACCAGGAGGAGGAAGCATATATACCTCATCTTCTAGCTCACCTTGCAGGAAAGCATTCTTCACATCCATCTGCCACAAATCCCACTCCAAGTTTGTTGCAATGGATAACACAATTCGAATTGTGTGAAGCTTGGCCACTGGTGCAAAAGTATCAATGTAATCTTCTCCATAAGTCTGTGTAAATCCTCTTGCAACCAGCCTGGTCTTGTGCCTATCTATCTCCCCATTTGCAAGATATTTAATGGTGAAGATCCATCTGCTTGAAACTGCCTTCTTCCCTCTAGGTAATTCACTCTCATACCAAGTGTCATTCCTGATCATTGCATCCCTTTCATCTCCTACTGAATCTCTCCAAACCTTGTGCTTCATAGCTTCTTCATAAGATCTTGGTATCTCATTCTCATCCAAGTTACACATAAACACCATGTGCTCTTCTGGAAACTCAGCAAAGGAACACATGGCTTGAGAGGGATGCTCCACAGCCTGGGCATTGTAGTACACTCTCGTGTTTACCCAGTTGGAAGGATCCCTCCTTATCCTTGTGCTCCTCCGCAAGGTCTCAACCTGTTCTTCAGCCTGAACATTCTCTTGTGCTTCCTCTCTTAAACCAGTAGGTTCTCCCTGCTCATTTCCAGCAGGTTCTCCCTGCTCATTTCCACCTGACTGAGCTCCACTCTCTACTTCCTGTGTCTCCTCCTGATCATGCTGACCTGAATCCTCTTGGTTATGCTCCTGCTCCCCTGATTCAGATCCATTCCCCCTCTCATGATCAAGAGGAGTTGTTCCTCCAGCTTCTCCAGCTTGATTAGTAGGTCCTGTTCTTCCTGGTTCCTGATCTTGGGATAATCCTATCCCTAGCCTCTCCAACAACACCCTCAATGTTGTTGCCTTCTCTGATGGAGCTCGGGACAGATCCTCTAGGTCTTCCCATTTCTTCTCCTCATAATACCCTTTAGACTCAACAAACTTCACTTCTCTAGATACCATAACCCTCCTAGTTATTGGATCATAACATTTGTAGCCTTTCTGAGTGATTGAGTACCCAATGAACATAGCTTTAGTACTCTTTGCTTCTAGCTTGTTCCTTCTTTCTCCGGGAATCATCACATAACATAAGCACCCAAAGACTCTCAAATGATCAATGTGTGGCTTGGTCTTGTTCAATACTTCAAAGGGAGACAGTTTCTTCAAGACACGGGTTGGCACTCTATTGATGAGATAGCAAGCAGTCTGAACAGCATCACTCCAAAACCTCTTAGGGACATTCATGTGGAACATGATTGATCTCGCAACCTCCATCAAATGTCTGTTCTTCCTCTCAGCCACCCCATTTTGTTGTGGTGTGTAAGGACAGCTAGTTTGTTGCACAATCCCATGCTTTGCAAGATGACTCTTGAAAGCATTGCTAGTGTATTCTCCTCCATTATCAGACCTCAGAATCTTCACAGTGGCATTGTACTGATTAGTAACATATGCTTGGAAGTTCATGAAGGCTTCTAGGACTCTGTCTTTGGAGGGAATCATGGTGATCCATGTGTACTTTGACTTCTCATCAATGAAAGTCACAAAGTACTTATGGCTGTCTCTAGACATACAGGGAGCTGTCCACACGTCTGAATGCACCAGATCAAAGCAATTCTCATATCTGGTTTCTGATGTTGGGAAGACAGTCCTACAGTGCTTTCCAAGTATACAAGCTTCACACTCCAAGTGATTGAACGCCATACTTGGTAGAATCAGTTCAATTGCCTTGGCATGAGGATGTCCCAGCCTTGCATGCCATGTGAGATTATCACACCTATCCGTTGTGCTGCTTAAACACACAGACTCCACAGGACTAGGCGCCTCAGTTGTTTGGAGATGATAGAGCTGATGCTTGCTGTCTCCTCTGCCAATAACCCTTCCAGTCTTCAAATCCTGGAACTCAACTTCATTTGGTCTGAAAACCACTTGACAATCCAGATCAACTGTAGCCTTCTTAACTGAGATTAGATTGGATGTAAACTGAGGTAGGTAGAAGGCAGTGGAGTTCTTCTCAAACAGCTTGAGGTTTCCCACTCCTTCTATTGGGATCCTGGTACCATTGGCTATCATGACACTCCCTGTTGCTGCTTTAACCTCACTGATTAGTCTCTTGTCACTGATCATGTGGTGTGTTGCTCCAGAGTCAATGATGATGGGTTTAGATGTGGATGCTTTGGCAGGAGCACCCAGACTCCGGGTCGTAGCCAAAGCATACACATGCTTAACCAACTCATCCCATTCCTTCTTTGTCACACACTCATCTGCCCTCTTGGTATCCATTCCTCTCATATCCGCACTGTCTCCTACTGTTTCTCCCATGTAAGCTGAGTATGAACACTCTCCTATAACCATCTGCTGAAGTACATCCTTGATTCTCTTCAAGATTACACTCATCCTGCCACTTAAGTGCTCAGACTCGCTATCCTTTCTCCATACCCTTCTCTTCATTAACCACTCCTTAGAAAGTTTTCTCAACCTTCCCCTCTTACAGCTTGTACCTCCCTTCCATCTTTCTGGCTTCCTGTTCATTTCCCACACATCACAAGTATATTTAACAAGCTCACATACCTCTTCCATAAGGAAGCTGAAGATCACATCTTGCTTCCTCCTTTCTTGACTACATCTCGGATTTGATGTGTGTGTCTTCACCACATCTAGCTCTGACCACACTTCTCTCAGCCTTCCCACAAGCTGATAACACTCATCCTTTCCTTGTCTCAAGCCGCGGATCACCCCTCTGTCCTCAACGACTCTCACAAGCTTGGACTTGCCTAAAGTTGCTTCAATCTCACTCTTTGTAGTGTTTCCTTGAACAACTTCATTTCCCAGCTTCAGACCTCTTGTCTGACCTTCTTCAGTAGCCATTTCCATGAAAGGTTTCCCCTTTCCATGACTACTCCATAACCCACAGCTTTCCAAAGCTCTTTTAGCCCACCTTGACCACTCGCCATGCCTCTCCTCTTCAGTCTTCACAGTTGACTCAGGTCTGTGCTCCATTTCCATGTTGAGATGATTTGGATTCACCAGAACCTCTCACGCCACCAAGATAATGAAACCCAGAAGTTAAGAACACCAAGAACACTCAAGAACACTCAATAATTTTAAGAAAAAGGAATCACACTCTCCCACTTTGCGCAACCTGGCTCTGATACCATATACACTTTTGTGTATTAGAGCATGATTCAACTAATCCAGGATAATCAGATGAAAAGATTAAAGAGATTAAGAGATTTTAGTGAGAGAATAGAGAGAGACTCAAAACTCCATTAGATTGATTAATGAGAGAGTTTACAACACATATAGATTAGGGATACATCAATTCGTCCAGGTTCACTCTAGCTAGGATAGAAAGCATGTGTAGTCAAAGATGCTTGATTTAAACTAGCCAATAAGGTTCCTCACATGCTTGGGCATCTTGCTTTAGCTTTCCAGCTGGTGCCAGCCTGTCTAAAGCTCTCTAGCCTTGACCAGACCTTATCCAAACTCCTCCTTGCTTATTCAGACTCATCCTGGCGTGATTCACTCTTCACATAGATGCAAGGTAACTTCCCAAGTCTTTTAACTCAGTTACCACAGTAACAATAAAGTTACTGTGGTAAATCTCCAAGTTACTGCCTGCTCCAAATCCCTTCCTCTATCCATGTATCCACTCTTCATCTCCTCATCTCAACAATCTTTGGGAGTTGGGATGAAGAAGTTATCCCACTTTCTAATCAGGTGATTCCAGTTTCCCAGTTTGGGAATAGGACAGCTTCTTCGTCGTTCCAATCAAACCAGGATGAATCACTTTGTAAGAAGCTTGATTTGGATACATAAAGTGGTGGAGAATCACCAGGAAGTTGAATAAATCTCATAGGAGTTGGGATGAAGAAGTTATCCCACTTTCTAATCAGGTGATTCCAGTTTCCCAGTTTGGGAATAGGACAGCTTCTTCGTCGTTCCAATCAAACCAGGATGAATCACTTTGTAAGAAGCTTGATTTGGATACATAAAGTGGTGGAGAATCACCAGGAAGTTGAATAAATCTCATAGGAGTTGGGATGAAGAAGTTATCCCACTTTCTAATCAGGTGATTCCAGTTTCCCAGTTTGGGAATAGGACAGCTTCTTCGTCGTTCCAATCAAACCAGGATGAATCACTTTGTAAGAAGCTTGATTTGGATACATAAAGTGGTGGAGAATCACCAGGAAGTTGAATAAATCTCATAGGAGTTGGGATGAAGAAGTTATCCCACTTTCTAATCAGGTGATTCCAGTTTCCCAGTTTGGGAATAGGACAGCTTCTTCGTCGTTCCAATCAACCAGGATGAATCACTTTGTAAGAAGCTTGATTTGGATACATAAAGTGGTGGAGAATCACCAGGAAGTTGAATAAATCTCATAGGAGTTGGGATGAAGAAGTTATCCCACTTTCTAATCAGGTGATTCCAGTTTCCCAGTTTGGGAATAGGACAGCTTCTTCGTCGTTCCAATCAAACCAGGATGAATCACTTTGTAAGAAGCTTGATTTGGATACATAAAGTGGTGGAGAATCACCAGGAAGTTGAATAAATCTCATAGGAGTTGGGATGAAGAAGTTATCCCACTTTCTAATCAGGTGATTCCAGTTTCCCAGTTTGGGAATAGGACAGCTTCTTCGTCGTTCCAATCAAACCAGGATGAATCACTTTGTAAGAAGCTTGATTTGGATACATAAAGTGGTGGAGAATCACCAGGAAGTTGAATAAATCTCATAGGAGTTGGGATGAAGAAGTTATCCCACTTTCTAATCAGGTGATTCCAGTTTCCCAGTTTGGGAATAGGACAGCTTCTTCGTCGTTCCAATCAAACCAGGATGAATCACTTTGTAAGAAGCTTGATTTGGATACATAAAGTGGTGGAGAATCACCAGGAAGTTGAATAAATCTCATAGGAGTTGGGATGAAGAAGTTATCCCACTTTCTAATCAGGTGATTCCAGTTTCCCAGTTTGGGAATAGGACAGCTTCTTCGTCGTTCCAATCAAACCAGGATGAATCACTTTGTAAGAAGCTTGATTTGGATACATAAAGTGGTGGAGAATCACCAGGAAGTTGAATAAATCTCATAGGAGTTGGGATGAAGAAGTTATCCCACTTTCTAATCAGGTGATTCCAGTTTCCCAGTTTGGGAATAGGACAGCTTCTTCGTCGTTCCAATCAAACCAGGATGAATCACTTTGTAAGAAGCTTGATTTGGATACATAAAGTGGTGGAGAATCACCAGGAAGTTGAATAAATCTCATAGGAGTTGGGATGAAGAAGTTATCCCACTTTCAAATCAGGTGATTCCAGTTTCCCAGTTTGGGAATAGGACAGCTTCTTCGTCGTTCCAATCAAACCAGGATGAATCACTTTGTAAGAAGCTTGATTTGGATACATAAAGTGGTGGAGAATCACCAGGAAGTTGAATAAATCTCATAGGAGTTGGGATGAAGAAGTTATCCCACTTTCTAATCAGGTGATTCCAGTTTCCCAGTTTGGGAATAGGACAGCTTCTTCGTCGTTCCAATCAAACCAGGATGAATCACTTTGTAAGAAGCTTGATTTGGATACATAAAGTGGTGGAGAATCACCAGGAAGTTGAATAAATCTCATAGGAGTTGGGATGAAGAAGTTATCCCACTTTCTAATCAGGTGATTCCAGTTTCCCAGTTTGGGAATAGGACAGCTTCTTCGTCGTTCCAATCAAACCAGGATGAATCACTTTGTAAGAAGCTTGATTTGGATACATAAAGTGTTGGAGAATCACCAGGAAGTTGAATAAATCTCATAGGAGTTGGGATGAAGAAGTTATCCCACTTTCAATCAGGTGATTCCAGTTTCCCAGTTTGGGAATAGGACAGCTTCTTCGTCGTTCCAATCAAACCAGGATGAATCACTTTGTAAGAAGCTTGATTTGGATACATAAAGTGTTGGAGAATCACCAGGAAGTTGAATAAATCTCATAGGAGTTGGGATGAAGAAGTTATCCCACTTTCAAATCAGGTGATTCCAGTTTCCCAGTTTGGGAATAGGACAGCTTCTTCGTCGTTCCAATCAACCAGGATGAATCACTTTGTAAGAAGCTTGATTTGGATACATAAAGTGGTGGAGAATCACCAGGAAGTTGAATAAATCTCATAGGAGTTGGGATGAAGAAGTTATCCCACTTTCTAATCAGGTGATTCCAGTTTCCCAGTTTGGGAATAGGACAGCTTCTTCGTCGTTCCAATCAAACCAGGATGAATCACTTTGTAAGAAGCTTGATTTGGATACATAAAGTGGTGGAGAATCACCAGGAAGTTGAATAAATCTCATAGGAGTTGGGATGAAGAAGTTATCCCACTTTCTAATCAGGTGATTCCAGTTTCCCAGTTTGGGAATAGGACAGCTTCTTCGTCGTTCCAATCAAACCAGGATGAATCACTTTGTAAGAAGCTTGATTTGGATACATAAAGTGGTGGAGAATCACCAGGAAGTTGAATAAATCTCATAGGAGTTGGGATGAAGAAGTTATCCCACTTTCTAATCAGGTGATTCCAGTTTCCCAGTTTGGGAATAGGACAGCTTCTTCGTCGTTCCAATCAAACCAGGATGAATCACTTTGTAAGAAGCTTGATTTGGATACATAAAGTGGTGGAGAATCACCAGGAAGTTGAATAAATCTCATAGGAGTTGGGATGAAGAAGTTATCCCACTTTCTAATCAGGTGATTCCAGTTTCCCAGTTTGGGAATAGGACAGCTTCTTCGTCGTTCCAATCAAACCAGGATGAATCACTTTGTAAGAAGCTTGATTTGGATACATAAAGTGGTGGAGAATCACCAGGAAGTTGAATAAATCTCATAGGAGTTGGGATGAAGAAGTTATCCCACTTTCTAATCAGGTGATTCCAGTTTCCCAGTTTGGGAATAGGACAGCTTCTTCGTCGTTCCAATAAACCAGGATGAATCACTTTGTAAGAAGCTTGATTTGGATACATAAAGTGGTGGAGAATCACCAGGAAGTTGAATAAATCTCATAGGAGTTGGGATGAAGAAGTTATCCCACTTTCTAATCAGGTGATTCCAGTTTCCCAGTTTGGGAATAGGACAGCTTCTTCGTCGTTCCAATCAAACCAGGATGAATCACTTTGTAAGAAGCTTGATTTGGATACATAAAGTGGTGGAGAATCACCAGGAAGTTGAATAAATCTCATAGGAGTTGGGATGAAGAAGTTATCCCACTTTCTAATCAGGTGATTCCAGTTTCCCAGTTTGGGAATAGGACAGCTTCTTCGTCGTTCCAATCAAACCAGGATGAATCACTTTGTAAGAAGCTTGATTTGGATACATAAAGTGGTGGAGAATCACCAGGAAGTTGAATAAATCTCATAGGAGTTGGGATGAAGAAGTTATCCCACTTTCTAATCAGGTGATTCCAGTTTCCCAGTTTGGGAATAGGACAGCTTCTTCGTCGTTCCAATAAACCAGGATGAATCACTTTGTAAGAAGCTTGATTTGGATACATAAAGTGGTGGAGAATCACCAGGAAGTTGAATAATCTCATAGGAGTTGGGATGAAGAAGTTATCCCACTTTCTAATCAGGTGATTCCAGTTTCCCAGTTTGGGAATAGGACAGCTTCTTCGTCGTTCCAATCAAACCAGGATGAATCACTTTGTAAGAAGCTTGATTTGGATACATAAAGTGGTGGAGAATCACCAGGAAGTTGAATAAATCTCATAGGAGTTGGGATGAAGAAGTTATCCCACTTTCTAATCAGGTGATTCCAGTTTCCCAGTTTGGGAATAGGACAGCTTCTTCGTCGTTCCAATCAAACCAGGATGAATCACTTTGTAAGAAGCTTGATTTGGATACATAAAGTGGTGGAGAATCACCAGGAAGTTGAATAAATCTCATAGGAGTTGGGATGAAGAAGTTATCCCACTTTCTAATCAGGTGATTCCAGTTTCCCAGTTTGGGAATAGGACAGCTTCTTCGTCGTTCCAATCAAACCAGGATGAATCACTTTGTAAGAAGCTTGATTTGGATACATAAAGTGTGGAGAATCACCAGGAAGTTGAATTAATCTCATAGGAGTTGGGATGAAGAAGTTATCCCACTTTCTAATCAGGTGATTCCAGTTTCCCAGTTTGGGAATAGGACAGCTTCTTCGTCGTTCCAATAAACCAGGATGAATCACTTTGTAAGAAGCTTGATTTGGATACATAAAGTGGTGGAGAATCACCAGGAAGTTGAATAAATCTCATAGGAGTTGGGATGAAGAAGTTATCCCACTTTCTAATCAGGTGATTCCAGTTTCCCAGTTTGGGAATAGGACAGCTTCTTCGTCGTTCCAATCAACCAGGATGAATCACTTTGTAAGAAGCTTGATTTGGATACATAAAGTGTTGGAGAATCACCAGGATAGTTGAAGGAGTTGAATGAATAGAAGTTGGGATGAAGAAGTTCATCCAACTTTTAATCAGGTGAGTTCCCAGTTTGGGAATAGGACAGCTTCTTCGTCGTTCAATCAAACCAGGATAAATCACTTTGTAAGAAGCTTGATTTGGATACATAAAGGAAGGAGAAGATCACAGGAGGAAGTTGAATAATCTCATAGGAGTTGGGATGAAGAAGTTATCCCACTTTCAAATCAGGTGATTCCAGTTTCCCAGTTTGGGAATAGGACAGCTTCTTCGTCGTTCCAATCAAACCAGGATGAATCACTTTGTAAGAAGCTTGATTTGGATACATAAAGTGTGGAGAATCACCAGGAAGTTGAATAAATCTCATAGGAGTTGGGATGAAGAAGTTATCCCACTTTCTAATCAGGTGATTCCAGTTTCCCAGTTTGGGAATAGGACAGCTTCTTCGTCGTTCCAATCAAACCAGGATGAATCACTTTGTAAGAAGCTTGATTTGGATACATAAAGTGGTGGAGAATCACCAGGAAGTTGAATAAATCTCATAGGAGTTGGGATGAAGAAGTTATCCCACTTTCTAATCAGGTGATTCCAGTTTCCCAGTTTGGGAATAGGACAGCTTCTTCGTCGTTCCAATCAAACCAGGATGAATCACTTTGTAAGAAGCTTGATTTGGATACATAAAGTGGTGGAGAATCACCAGGAAGTTGAATAAATCTCATAGGAGTTGGGATGAAGAAGTTATCCCACTTTCTAATCAGGTGATTCCAGTTTCCCAGTTTGGGAATAGGACAGCTTCTTCGTCGTTCCAATCAAACCAGGATGAATCACTTTGTAAGAAGCTTGATTTGGATACATAAAGTGGTGGAGAATCACCAGGAAGTTGAATAAATCTCATAGGAGTTGGGATGAAGAAGTTATCCCACTTTCTAATCAGGTGATTCCAGTTTCCCAGTTTGGGAATAGGACAGCTTCTTCGTCGTTCCAATCACCAGGATGAATCACTTTGTAAGAAGCTTGATTTGGATACATAAAGTGGTGGAGAATCACCAGGAAGTTGAATAAATCTCATAGGAGTTGGGATGAAGAAGTTATCCCACTTTCTAATCAGGTGATTCCAGTTTCCCAGTTTGGGAATAGGACAGCTTCTTCGTCGTTCCAATCAAACCAGGATGAATCACTTTGTAAGAAGCTTGATTTGGATACATAAAGTGGTGGAGAATCACCAGGAAGTTGAATAAATCTCATAGGAGTTGGGATGAAGAAGTTATCCCACTTTCTAATCAGGTGATTCCAGTTTCCCAGTTTGGGAATAGGACAGCTTCTTCGTCGTTCCAATCAAACCAGGATGAATCACTTTGTAAGAAGCTTGATTTGGATACATAAAGTGTTGGAGAATCACCAGGAAGTTGAATAATCTCATAGGAGTTGGGATGAAGAAGTTATCCCACTTTCTAATCAGGTGATTCCAGTTTCCCAGTTTGGGAATAGGACAGCTTCTTCGTCGTTCCAATAACCCAGGATGAATCACTTGTAAGAAGCTTGATTTGGATACATAAAGTGGTGGAGAATCACCAGGAAGTTGAATTAATCTCATAGGAGTTGGGATGAAGAAGTTATCCCACTTTCTAATCAGGTGATTCCAGTTTCCCAGTTTGGGAATAGGACAGCTTCTTCGTCGTTCCAATCAACACCAGGATGAATCACTTTGTAAGAAGCTTGATTTGGATACATAAAGTGGTGGAGAATCACCAGGAAGTTGAATAAATCTCATAGGAGTTGGGATGAAGAAGTTATCCCACTTTCTAATCAGGTGATTCCAGTTTCCCAGTTTGGGAATAGGACAGCTTCTTCGTCGTTCCAATCAAACCAGGATGAATCACTTTGTAAGAAGCTTGATTTGGATACATAAAGTGGTGGAGAATCACCAAAGTTGAATAATCTAATCTCATAGAGTTGGGATGAAGAAGTTATCCCACTTTCTAATCAGGTGATTCCAGTTTCCCAGTTTGGGAATAGGACAGCTTCTTCGTCGTTCCAATAACAACCAGGATGAATCACTTTGTAAGAAGCTTGATTTGGATACATAAAGTGGTGGAGAATCACCAGGAAGTTGAATAAATCTCATAGGAGTTGGGATGAAGAAGTTATCCCACTTTCTAATCAGGTGATTCCAGTTTCCCAGTTTGGGAATAGGACAGCTTCTTCGTCGTTCCAATCAAACCAGGATGAATCACTTTGTAAGAAGCTTGATTTGGATACATAAAGTGGTGGAGAATCACCAGGAAGTTGAATAAATCTCATAGGAGTTGGGATGAAGAAGTTATCCCACTTTCTAATCAGGTGATTCCAGTTTCCCTTAGTTTGGGAATAGGACAGCTTCTTCGTCGTTCCAATCAAACCAGGATGAATCACTTTGTAAGAAGCTTGATTTGGATACATAAAGTGTTGGAGAATCACCAGGAAGTTGAATAAATCTCATAGGAGTTGGGATGAAGAAGTTATCCCACTTTCTAATCAGGTGATTCCAGTTTCCCAGTTTGGGAATAGGACAGCTTCTTCTTCGTCGTTCCAATAACCAGGATGAATCACTACTTGTAAGAAGCTTGATTTGGATACATAAAGTGGTGGAGAATCACCAGGAAGTTGAATAAATCTCATAGGAGTTGGGATGAAGAAGTTATCCCACTTTCTAATCAGGTGATTCCAGTTTCCCAGTTTGGGAATAGGACAGCTTCTTCGTCGTTCCAATAAACCAGGATGAATCACTTTGTAAGAAGCTTGATTTGGATACATAAAGTGGTGGAGAATCACCAGGAAGTTGAATAAATCTCATAGGAGTTGGGATGAAGAAGTTATCCCACTTTCTAATCAGGTGATTCCAGTTTCCCAGTTTGGGAATAGGACAGCTTCTTCGTCGTTCCAATCAAACCAGGATGAATCACTTTGTAAGAAGCTTGATTTGGATACATAAAGTGGTGGAGAATCACCAGGAAGTTGAATAAATCTCATAGGAGTTGGGATGAAGAAGTTATCCCCACTTTCTAATCAGGTGATTCCAGTTTCCCAGTTTTGGAGTTTGGGAATAGCTTTCTTCGTCGTTCCAATCAACCAGGATGAATCACTTTGTAAGAAGCTTGATTTGGATACATAAAGTGGTGGAGAATCACCAGGAAGTTGAATAAATCTCATAGGAGTTGGGATGAAGAAGTTATCCCACTTTCTAATCAGGTGATTCCAGTTTCCCAGTTTGGGAATAGGACAGCTTCTTCGTCGTTCCAATAACACCAGGATGAATCACTTTGTAAGAAGCTTGATTTGGATACATAAAGTGGTGGAGAATCACCAGGAAGTTGAATAAATCTCATAGGAGTTGGGATGAAGAAGTTATCCCACTTTCTAATCAGGTGATTCCAGTTTCCCAGTTTGGGAATAGGACAGCTTCTTCGTCGTTCCAATAACACCAGGATGAATCACTTTGTAAGAAGCTTGATTTGGATACATAAGTGGTGGAGAAAACCAGGAAGTTGAATAATCTCATAGGAGTTGGGATGAAGAAGTTTCCCACTTTCTAATCAGGTGATTCCAGTTTCCCAGTTTGGGAATAGGACAGCTTCTTCTTCGTCGTTCCAATCAAACCAGGATGAATCACTTTGTAAGAAGCTTGATTTGGATACATAAAGTGTTGGAGAATCACCAGGAAGTTGAATAAATCTCATAGGAGTTGGGATGAAGAAGTTATCCCACTTTCTAATCAGGTGATTCCAGTTTCCCAGTTTGGGAATAGGACAGCTTCTTCTTCGTCGTTCCAATACACCAGGATGAATCACTTTGTAAGAAGCTTGATTTGGATACATAAAGTGGTGGAGAATCACCAGGAAGTTGAATAAATCTCATAGGAGTTGGGATGAAGAAGTTATCCCACTTTCTAATCAGGTGATTCCAGTTTCCCAGTTTGGGAATAGGACAGCTTCTTCGTCGTTCCAATCAAACCAGGATGAATCACTTTGTAAGAAGCTTGATTTGGATACATAAAGTGGTGGAGAATCACCAGGAAGTTGAATAAATCTCATAGGAGTTGGGATGAAGAAGTTATCCCACTTTCTAATCAGGTGATTCCAGTTTCCCAGTTTGGGAAGGACAGCTTCTTCGTCGTTCCAATCAAACACCAGGATGAATCACTTTGTAAGAAGCTTGATTTGGATACATAAAGTGGTGGAGAATCACCAGGAAGTTGAATAAATCTCATAGGAGTTGGGATGAAGAAGTTATCCCACTTTCTAATCAGGTGATTCCAGTTTCCCAGTTTGGGAATAGGACAGCTTCTTCGTCGTTCCAATCAAACCAGGATGAATCACTTTGTAAGAAGCTTGATTTGGATACATAAAGTGTTGGAGAATCACCAGGAAGTTGAATAAATCTCATAGGAGTTGGGATGAAGAAGTTATCCCACTTTCTAATCAGGTGATTCCAGTTTCCCAGTTTGGGAATAGGACAGCTTCTTCGTCGTTCCAATAACACCAGGATGAATCACTTTGTAAGAAGCTTGATTTGGATACATAAAGTGGTGGAGAATCACCAGGAGTTGAATAAATCTCATAGGAGTTGGGATGAAGAAGTTATCCCACTTTCTAATCAGGTGATTCCAGTTTCCCAGTTTGGGAATAGGACAGCTTCTTCGTCGTTCCAATAACACCAGGATGAATCACTTTGTAAGAAGCTTGATTTGGATACATAAAGTGGTGGAGAATCACCAGGAAGTTGAATAATCTCATAGGAGTTGGGATGAAGAAGTTATCCCACTTTCTAATCAGGTGATTCCAGTTTCCCAGTTTGGGAATAGGACAGCTTCTTCGTCGTTCCAATCAAACCAGGATGAATCACTTTGTAAGAAGCTTGATTTGGATACATAAAGTGGTGGAGAATCACCAGGAAGTTGAATAAATCTCATAGGAGTTGGGATGAAGAAGTTATCCCACTTTCTAATCAGGTGATTCCAGTTTCCCAGTTTGGGAATAGGACAGCTTCTTCGTCGTTCCAATAAACCAGGATGAATCACTTTGTAAGAAGCTTGATTTGGATACATAAAGTGGTGGAGAATCACCAGGAAGTTGAATAATCTCATAGGAGTTGGGATGAAGAAGTTATCCCACTTTCTAATCAGGTGATTCCAGTTTCCCAGTTTTTGGGGATAGGACAGCTTCTTCGTCGTTCCAATAAACCAGGATGAATCACTTTGTAAGAAGCTTGATTTGGATACATAAAGTGGTGGAGAATCACCAGGAAGTTGAATTAATCTCATAGGAGTTGGGATGAAGAAGTTATCCCACTTTCTAATCAGGTGATTCCAGTTTCCCAGTTTGGGAATAGGACAGCTTCTTCGTCGTTCCAATAAACCAGGATGAATCACTTTGTAAGAAGCTTGATTTGGATACATAAAGTGGTGGAGAATCACCAGGAAGTTGAATAAATCTCATAGGAGTTGGGATGAAGAAGTTATCCCACTTTCTAATCAGGTGATTCCAGTTTCCCAGTTTGGGAATAGGACAGCTTCTTCGTCGTGTTAATCAGAAGGATGACTTGAGTAGATGAGGAGAAGGAAGCTTGAAGTTTGGGGAGTTTGAGATGAAATCACCACAAGGTGTATAAGGCTACAATGAAGAAGATTGTATCCCACTTTCAATCAGGTGTTCCAGTTTCCCAGTTTTAGGAATAGGAGAAGTTCTTAGCTTTGTCGGATCTCAACCAGGAAAAGGAATCAGAGTCTTGGAAGGCTTGATTTGGAAATAAAGTGGTGGAATCACCAGGAAGATGTTCAATTGATCTCATAGGAGTTGGGATGAAGAAGTTATCCCACTTTCTAATCAGGTGATTCCAGTTTCCCAGTTTGGGAATAGGACAGCTTCTTCGTCGTTCCAATCAAACCAGGATGAATCACTTGTAAGAAGCTTGATTTGGATACATAAAGTGTTGGAGAATCACCAGGAAGTTGAATAAATCTCATAGGAGTTGGGATGAAGAGTTATCCCACTTTCTAATCAGGTGATTCCAGTTTCCCAGTTTGGGAATAGGACAGCTTCTTCGTCGTTCCAATAAACCAGGATGAATCACTTTGTAAGAAGCTTGATTTGGATACATAAAGTGGTGGAGAATCACCAGGAAGTTGAATAAATCTCATAGGAGTTGGGATGAAGAAGTTATCCCACTTTCTAATCAGGTGATTCCAGTTTCCCAGTTTGGGAATAGGACAGCTTCTTCGTCGTTCCAATAAACCAGGATGAATCACTTTGTAAGAAGCTTGATTTGGATACATAAAGTGGTGGAGAATCACCAGGAAGTTGAATAAATCTCATAGGTTGGGATGAAGAAGTTATCCCACTTTCTAATCAGGTGATTCCAGTTTCCCAGTTTGGGAATAGGACAGCTTCTTCGTCGTTCCAATCAAACCAGGATGAATCACTTTGTAAGAAGCTTGATTTGGATACATAAAGTGGTGGAGAATCACCAGGAAGTTGAATTAATCTCATAGGAGTTGGGATGAAGAAGTTATCCCACTTTCTAATCAGGTGATTCCAGTTTCCCAGTTTGGGAATAGGACAGCTTCTTCGTCGTTCCAATAACAACCAGGATGAATCACTTTGTAAGAAGCTTGATTTGGATACATAAAGTGGTGGAGAATCACCAGGAAGTTGAATAAATCTCATAGGAGTTGGGATGAAGAAGTTATCCCACTTTCTAATCAGGTGATTCCAGTTTCCCAGTTTGGGAATAGGACAGCTTCTTCGTCGTTCCAATCAAACCAGGATGAATCACTTTGTAAGAAGCTTGATTTGGATACATAAAGTGTTGGAGAATCACCAGGAAGTTGAATAAATCTCATAGGAGTTGGGATGAAGAAGTTATCCCACTTTCTAATCAGGTGATTCCAGTTTCCCAGTTTGGGAATAGGACAGCTTCTTCGTCGTTCCAATAACACCAGGATGAATCACTTTGTAAGAAGCTTGATTTGGATACATAAAGTGGTGGAGAATCACCAGGAAGTTGAATAAATCTCATAGGAGTTGGGATGAAGAAGTTATCCCACTTTCTAATCAGGTGATTCCAGTTTCCCAGTTTGGGAATAGGACAGCTTCTTCGTCGTTCCAATCAAACCAGGATGAATCACTTTGTAAGAAGCTTGATTTGGATACATAAAGTGGTGGAGAATCACCAGGAAGTTGAATAAATCTCATAGGAGTTGGGATGAAGAAGTTATCCCACTTTCTAATCAGGTGATTCCAGTTTCCAGTTTGGAATAGGACAGCTTCTTCCGTCGTTCCAATCAAACCAGATGAATCACTTTGTAAAAGCTTGATTTGGATACATAAAGTGGTGGAGAATCACCAGGAAGTTGAATTAATCTCATAGGAGTTGGGATGAAGAAGTTATCCCACTTTCTAATCAGGTGATTCCAGTTTCCCAGTTTGGGAATAGGACAGCTTCTTCGTCGTTCCAATCACACCAGGATGAATCACTTTGTAAGAAGCTTGATTTGGATACATAAAGTGGTGGAGAATCACCAGGAAGTTGAATAAATCTCATAGGAGTTGGATGAAGAAGTTATCCCACTTTCTAATCAGGTGATTCCAGTTTCCCAGTTTGGGAATAGGACAGCTTCTTCGTCGTTCCAATAACACCAGGATGAATCACTTTGTAAGAAGCTTGATTTGGATACATAAAGTGGTGGAGAATCACCAGGAAGTTGAATTAATCTCATAGGAGTTGGGATGAAGAAGTTATCCCACTTTCTAATCAGGTGATTCCAGTTTCCCAGTTTGGGAATAGGACAGCTTCTTCGTCGTTCCAAAACCCAGGATGAATCACTTTGTAAGAAGCTTGATTTGGATACATAAAGTGGTGGAGAATCACCAGGAAGTTGAATAAATCTCATAGGAGTTGGGATGAAGAAGTTATCCCACTTTCTAATCAGGTGATTCCAGTTTCCCAGTTTGGGAATAGGACAGCTTCTTCGTCGTTCCAATAACACCAGGATGAATCACTTTGTAAGAAGCTTGATTTGGATACATAAAGTGGTGGAGAATCACCAGGAAGTTGAATAAATCTCATAGGAGTTGGGATGAAGAAGTTATCCCACTTTCTAATCAGGTGATTCCAGTTTCCCAGTTTGGGAATAGGACAGCTTCTTCGTCGTTCCAATAACACCAGGATGAATCACTTTGTAAGAAGCTTGATTTGGATACATAAAGTGGTGGAGAATCACCAGGAAGTTGAATAATCTCATAGGAGTTGGGATGAAAGTTATCCCACTTTCTAATCAGGTGATTCCAGTTTCCCAGTTTGGAATAGGACAGCTTCTTCGTCGTTCCAATCAAACCAGGATGAATCACTTTGTAAGAAGCTTGATTTGGATACATAAAGTGGTGGAGAATCACCAGGAAGTTGAATTAATCTCATAGGAGTTGGGATGAAGAAGTTATCCCACTTTCTAATCAGGTGATTCCAGTTTCCCAGTTTGGGAATAGGACAGCTTCTTCGTCGTTCCAATCAAACCAGGATGAATCACTTTGTAAGAAGCTTGATTTGGATACATAAAGTGTTGGAGAATCACCAGGAAGTTGAATAAATCTCATAGGAGTTGGATGAAGAAGTTATCCCACTTTCTAATCAGGTGATTCCAGTTTCCCAGTTTGGGAATAGGACAGCTTCTTCGTCGTTCCAATAACACCAGGATGAATCACTTTGTAAGAAGCTTGATTTGGATACATAAGTGGTGGAGAATCACCAGGAAGTTGAATTAATCTCATAGGAGTTGGGATGAAGAAGTTATCCCACTTTCTAATCAGGTGATTCC
Source organism: Brassica napus (assembly GCF_020379485.1). Classification (NCBI taxonomy): domain Eukaryota; kingdom Viridiplantae; phylum Streptophyta; class Magnoliopsida; order Brassicales; family Brassicaceae; genus Brassica; species Brassica napus. The sequence continues at coordinate 34,674 of NW_026015555.1, forward strand.
AGTTTCCCAGTTTGGGAATAGGACAGCTTCTTCTTCTTCGTCGTTCCAATAACACCAGGATGAATCACTTTGTAAGAAGCTTGATTTGGATACATAAAGTGGTGGAGAATCACCAGAAGTTGAATAAATCTCATAGGAGTTGGGATGAAGAAGTTATCCCACTTTCTAATCAGGTGATTCCAGTTTCCAGTTTGGGAATAGGACAGCTTCTTCGTCGTTCCCATCAA
>NW_026015556.1:0-12500 GCF_020379485.1 Brassica napus
ATAAAATCACTCTTGACAGTAATATATGTTGTATATGTAAATCCTAGATATGACAATATGCGGAATTCATCCATGAAAATGAAAAACAAGGGGGGGTTGATATCGATGGGACGCATAACCGGATATGCTAAAATGAAAATATGAAAAAAAAAGGCTAATGAGATCGAAATAATGAATCATAAATAGAGTTCCATTTCGGAATTGGCTAGATAAAACAAAGTCTTGCCTATTATGACAAATAAATCAAAGACTTTCCACAAAAATTTTTTTTATTCATATATTTTTTATTTTAAAACTAGGTTTTGGTTAGTTGAGCTTGAAAACGACTATTCCTTCATTGAAATTTAATTAAGTAAAAAATTGAATTGCATATTCGCTTGGGTGGTACCAATGAAATCGAGTGCTTACTCCCATTTATTATTGAATTAACCAATGAATTTACTATCGAAGATTTTTTCTGTATTCGAAAAATTTCGCAACAAAATTGAACATATTTTTATTATGAGAATAAATCCTACTACTTCGGATCCAGCGGTTTCAATACGTGAAAAAAACAACCTGGGACGTATTGCCCAAATCATTGGTCCGGTACTGGATGTAGCCTTTCCCCCGGGCAAGATGCCTAATATTTACAATGCTCTGGTGGTTAAGGGTCGAGATACGCTTGGTCAAGAAATTAATGTGACTTGTGAAGTACAGCAATTATTAGGAAACAACCGAGTTAGAGCTGTAGCTATGAGCGCGACCGAGGGTTTAAAGAGAGGGATGGACGTGGTTGATATGGGAAATCCTCTAAGTGTTCCAGTCGGCGGAGCGACTCTAGGACGAATTTTCAATGTACTTGGGGAACCTGTTGATAATTTAGGTCCTGTCGATACTCTCACAACATCTCCTATCCATAAATCCGCGCCTGCTTTTATAGACTTAGATACAACCTTATCTATTTTTGAAACAGGAATTAAAGTAGTAGATCTTTTGGCCCCTTATCGTCGTGGGGGAAAAATCGGACTATTCGGTGGGGCTGGCGTGGGTAAAACAGTACTAATTATGGAATTGATCAACAACATTGCCAAAGCTCATGGTGGTGTATCCGTATTTGGTGGAGTAGGCGAACGAACTCGTGAAGGAAATGATCTTTACATGGAAATGAAAGAATCTGGAGTCATTAATGAACTAAACCTTGCGGACTCCAAAGTAGCCCTAGTCTACGGTCAGATGAATGAACCGCCGGGAGCTCGTATGAGAGTTGGTCTGACTGCCTTAACTATGGCAGAATATTTCCGAGATGTTAATGAGCAAGACGTACTTCTATTTATCGACAATATCTTCCGTTTTGTACAAGCAGGATCCGAGGTATCCGCTTTATTGGGTAGAATGCCTTCTGCTGTGGGTTACCAACCCACCCTTAGTACCGAAATGGGTTCTTTACAAGAAAGAATTACTTCTACGAAAAAAGGGTCCATAACCTCTATTCAAGCAGTTTATGTACCTGCAGACGATTTGACTGACCCTGCTCCTGCCACCACATTTGCACATTTAGATGCGACTACCGTACTATCAAGAGGATTAGCTGCTAAAGGTATCTATCCAGCGGTAGATCCTTTAGATTCAACGTCAACTATGCTACAACCTCGAATCGTTGGCGAGGAACATTATGAAACTGCGCAACAAGTAAAGCAAACTTTACAACGTTACAAGGAGCTTCAGGACATTATAGCTATCCTGGGGTTGGACGAATTATCCGAAGAGGATCGCTTAACCGTCGCAAGAGCACGAAAGATTGAGCGTTTCTTATCACAACCTTTTTTCGTAGCAGAAGTATTTACAGGTTCTCCGGGAAAATATGTTGGGCTAGCGGAAACAATTAGAGGGTTTAATTTGATCCTTTCCGGAGAATTTGATTCTCTTCCTGAACAGGCCTTTTACTTAGTGGGTAACATCGATGAAGCTACTGCGAAGGCTACGAACTTAGAAATGGAGAGTAAATTGAAGAAATGACCTTAAATCTTTGTGTACTGACTCCGAATCGAATTGTTTGGGATTCAGAAGTAAAAGAAATCATTTTATCTACTAATAGTGGACAAATTGGCGTATTACCAAATCACGCGCCGATTGCCACAGCTGTTGATATAGGTATTTTGAAAATACGCCTTAATAACCAATGGTTAACAATGGCTCTGATGGGCGGTTTTGCTAGAATAGGCAATAATGAAATTACTATTTTAGTAAATGATGCAGAGAAGAATAGTGACATTGATCCACAAGAAGCTCAGCAAACTCTTGAAATAGCAGAGGCGAACTTGAGAAAAGCTGAAGGCAAGAGACAAACAATTGAGGCTAATCTAGCTCTCAGACGAGCTCGGACACGCGTCGAGGCTCTCAATACGATTTGATTTTGTAACTAGCTGACGTATAAAAAAATAGGATCCAAAAGCGAGAAAAAAAAAAAAAAAAAGCTGGCTACAAAAACTTATTAGACACCATTGATCATGGTGTCTAATAAGTTATACCTACTATTGGATTTGAACCAATGACTCCTGCCGTATGAAAGCAATACTCTAACCACTGAGTTAAGTAGGTTATTTATCATCGTAAAGAGAAGGCACGGGGATACTTATCACATCGATAGGATTATAAATCCAATATTATTTCTAAGCAATACCAATAAACAACGAGATGAAAGAGATATAATGTTCGATCATATAATATTAATCTTGACAAGAAATTATCTACATGATAAGATAAGATAAAATGTGGATCATAAACACAAGGGCTATAGCTCAGTTAGGTAGAGCACCTCGTTTACACGTGCGCCAAAGTTTTTCAGAGGAGTCCATCACGCAATCAAACCAATTGATTGATCTTATTAATAAATCGATGTCTTACTCCATGACTTTTTTTTAGGAAAAAGAGGAGAACAATAGCCTGACATTAGGTCCTATTAAAGTACCCCATTTCGGTAGGGAATTAATAGAACCCATCATTGATTTGAGATATTGATAGGGTGAATACCCAGTCTACTTAATGCTAGGCAGAATGAGTATAAGGAACTCAAAAATGATCTTTTCGTCCTATGAACCTTAAGGTGTAGCAAGTTTCATATTTGATTTTTTAATCAGGATGTTAGAGACTATATTTAACTTAAGTTGATCTAGACCAAAAGCAAACCTACGTCAAGAGAACCCTTCTTTGAAACACTTTGGTAGTTATTCTGTATTGTATTAGAATTAAAAAATAATCAATCAGAGTACTTGGAACCATTTCTTATCTTTTTTTTTTAAGAAAAAATATGGTAGACTAACTGATCTTTCTATCAGTTAATGAAAGAGCCCAATGCAAAAAAAATGCATGTTGGGTCTTTGAAAGAGTTCGAATCATTTTGATAATAATAAGTTCGAGCTCTTTTACCGAGCAGGTCTACGGTTCGAATCCGTATAGCCCTAACTAATAAATTTATTCTAATAAATGACATTCAAATCCAAATAATTGGATAATTTTTGACTTTTTATTGTATTCTTTATTTCTAACTGGTTACTTTCAATTTGTTGGTTCATAAAAAAAACTCCCAGACCCTAAACCATAAGTCCTGGGGGTCGTTCAGAATAAAACGGAAAACCAAATTTGATTTCATTTGATTTCAGTGGATCCAATCACTATCTATAGATATATCTAGATAGATACTTATAATTTAGAATAAACGTTTTTTATTCATTCATTTTCATAGTCGTAAGTGGATTTTTTGATACGTCATAATTTTAAAAACGAAGATATTTTTATCAATTTGTTTTATTTTTAAATAAAACATAAAGCAAATTTAAGAAACAGAAATAAAAAAAATTACTAGTTATTAATCATATTAATATTATATTATTAATATGAGAAACTATTAGTAATAGAAACATGGAAATATTAAGTAATAAGTGTACTGAAAATAAGATTACAATCAATAAATCTTAAAAGGAGACGTCTACCACAGCAACCAAACGAAAATAAATGATTCGATTAACCTGAATTTTTGTTTTGACGCAAGAGTTATATATACCTTGCCCAATCCACTCCGATTGGAATTGACTAAGCGGGTATTTTTTCCACATTCATAGGAGTTCGTCTATGTTTCTGCTTTACGAATATGATATTTTCTGGGCATTTTTAATAATATCAAGTGCTATTCCTGTTTTGGCATTTCTAATTTCCGGGGTTTTATCTCCAATTACGAAGGGGCCGGAGAAACTTTCTAGTTATGAATCAGGTATAGAACCGATCGGGGATGCTTGGTTACAATTTAGAATCCGTTATTATATGTTTGCTCTAGTTTTTGTTGTTTTTGATGTTGAAACCGTTTTTCTGTATCCGTGGGCAATGAGTTTCGATGTACTAGGGGTATCCGCTTTTATAGAAGCTTTCATTTTCGTGCTTATCCTAATTCTTGGTTTAGTTTATGCATGGCGAAAAGGAGCGTTGGAATGGTCTTAGTTCGTTTCCTGAATACTTGTACAATAACAATAAAAAAAAAGTAAAAAAAAACCATTGAAACAATTATGAATTCCATTAAGTTTCCCGTACTTGATCGAACAACAAAAAACTCAGTTATTTCAACTACGTTAAATGATCTTTCAAATTGGTCAAGACTTTCCAGCCTATGGCCGCTTCTTTATGGTACCAGTTGTTGTTTTATTGAATTTGCCTCATTAATAGGCTCCCGATTTGACTTTGATCGTTATGGGCTAGTACCAAGATCAAGTCCTAGACAGGCGGACCTTATTTTAACAGCAGGTACAGTAACAATGAAAATGGCTCCTTCTTTAGTGAGATTATATGAACAAATGCCTGAACCAAAGTATGTTATTGCTATGGGAGCGTGTACAATTACAGGGGGGATGTTCAGTACCGATTCTTATAGTACTGTTCGAGGGGTTGATAAGCTAATTCCTGTAGATGTCTATTTGCCGGGTTGTCCACCTAAACCAGAGGCTGTTATAGACGCTATAACAAAGCTTCGTAAGAAAATAGCTAGAGAAATCTATAAGGATCGAATTAGACCTCAACGGGGTAATCGGTGTTTTACTACCAATCACAAGTTTTTTGTTGTACGCAGTACACAGACTGGAAATTATGATCAAGAATTACTCTATCCACCATCATCTACTTCAGAGATCTCTACTGAAACATTTTTTAAATACAAAAGCCCAGTATCTTCCCACGAATTAGTGAATTAGGGAGGATTTGAGAGAATAAGAAAAAAATCTTCATAAATTAGAACTCATGGTAAATGTGAAATACTTAAATTTATATAAAAAAGGTGTGGGGGAAATAAAAAAGATGCAGGGCACTTTGTCCGTTTGGCTAGCCAAACGCGGGCTGGTTCATAGATCGTTGGGCTTCGATTACCAAGGAATAGAGACTTTACAAATAAAGCCCGAAGATTGGCATTCTATTGCTGTAATTTTATATGTATATGGTTACAATTATTTACGTTCCCAATGTGCCTATGATGTGGCACCAGGTGGCCTCTTAGCCAGTGTGTATCATCTTACGAGAATAGAATATGGTGTCAATCAAGCGGAAGAAGTTTGCATAAAAGTATTTACTCACAGGAGTAATCCCAGAATTCCATCTGTTTTCTGGGTTTGGAAAAGTACGGATTTTCAAGAACGGGAATCTTATGATATGTTAGGAATCACTTATGATAGCCATCCGCGGCTGAAACGGATCTTAATGCCCGAAAGTTGGATAGGGTGGCCTTTACGTAAGGATTATATTGCCCCCAATTTTTATGAAATACAAGATGCTTATTGAATGATAAAAAATTTGAATGATAAAAATGAGTCTTAGTTTCTACAACTACGGACCTTCGCGGAATATTTTGAATTCGAGTCGTTTTTAGATCAAACAAACAGAAGAATTAAGGTCTTATTCATATTATTATAGATAGCTTAATCTCCAATTTGAAAGATACTTTTTTCCTAAAAGCCGAGCCAATAGGATGAACTAAAAAAAAAAAAAGAGTTCTGCATTATGAACTTTGTATCGCGCACATAACTTAGTCAACTTTAGTCACATAACTGGGAATGAATAAATAAGATTGGAAAGCAATACAATAAATGGGGGGGTTAAAATTCTATTTCTATTGTATCTAATCTAATGAATCTTGGGGGTATTTCTGCCCTTCAACGATAGATACTATAGATAGATATAGATAGATAGATATAGATCTTTTTTTTTTTACTTTTTTTTATTCTTTCAACCAGAACTTTCCTTTCGAATATGTATTAGGTATAAAGTCTTATACATTTTTTTTGAACGGATGGATCCACAACATGAACAAAAAAGAGAGGGGGATAAAGGATTATTGCACTTTTTTTACTAAAGATACGTTTAATTTGAAGACTATAAACTTATCAAAATTAATCAATCCTATGCCAAGAACCAGATTTGAACTGGTGACACGAGGATTTTCAGTCCTCTGCTCTACCAACTGAGCTATCCCGGCCATTACCGAAGTATCATTCTCATTTTATGAGATGACTTAGGTCTATGTCAATTAAAAGAAACGCAAAAGTAGTAAATGAAAAAAGTTTTGGACCGGGAATTTATTGGATCTTCGAAAAGAAGACTTTCTAAGTTTTAGAATGAAAAATTATTTAGATTCGAAATAATTCAAATCGATAGTTCTTTCTCATTTGTATATGTATGATATATCCCACAAGACTTGTATATAATAAGAAAAGAAATTCGAGTTTGTAAAAGTGTCGGATGAATGAAAAAAGATCAATGAATTCTTGAATAACTAAAAAAAGGGTAAGGTGTCAAACAGACTTTTTTAGGGAGTAGGGTTGGGGATAGAGGGACTTGAACCCTCACGATTTTAAAAGTCAACGGATTTTCATCTTACTATAAATTTCATTGTTGTCAGTATTGACATGTAGAATGGGACTCTATCTTTATTCTCGTCCGATTAATAAGTTCCACCAAGGATCTATCAGACTATGAAGTGAATCGTTTGATTCAACACAAGGGATTGAACTCCATTTGTTAGAACAGCTTCCATTGAGTCTCTGCACCTATCCCGCTTTCTAAACTCTGGTTTGTTCGCGTAACCCAGGATTTGGCTCAGGATTGCCCATTGTTAATTCCAGGGTTTCTCTGAATTTGAAAGTTATCACTTAGTAGGTTTCCATACCAAGGCTCAATCCAATTAAGTCCGTAGCGTCTACCAATTCCGCCATATCCCCCTTTTTGCTTTGAGATTAGGATCTCATTATGATGTCTTTCCACTTTTTCTTATGACGAAACCTTGGAATTCATTACATACAGATACTTATTTTATTTCTTTGGTATCTTCTTGCATTTTTTTTAGCCCCATCCATATTGATTTAGTTTAATCAACAAAGATTCTATCATTTTTGTATTTGCAATTCAATATGGTTATATATTAGAGAACATATATATGTTCTTCCTTTTCTCATCGTTGTCTTCAATTTTAAGAAATAGTCGAACGGTCGATTCGTTTTTTTTACTTCCATGAAAAGAAATTTATGATCATTATTGAAACTTAGAATTCTACAATGTGCAATGTAAAAAGATTATAAGTCTACTTCGTAGATTTGAAATTCGAATAATTCTAAAAAAGTATATTCGAAATGAATATTCGAATATTCATTCTAATAATTTAATTCTATAAAATAATAAAGAATATAAAAAGAGAAAAAGTATCAAATAATAATAATTGCATGAGGTTAGAACAAAAAAACCAAGAATTTCAAATCAGATATCATTTAACTTTAAAAAAAAAGCTTTCCGGTCTAATTAAAATTTTCTTATTTAGAAACTCATGAAATCAAAATTAGAAAGTCGATATATTGCTATATTATATTAATTCATTAAGGTTTTGTTTTATTTATTTAATGATAGTCACTATTTATTTGAGCTATATTCTGTTCTAGAATATCGAAAATATGATGAATTCTAAATAGATAAGGAAAAATATGAATAGAATAGTTAATTAATACGATCTAGTAGTTTAGTGAATTTGTATACACTATTTTAGTTGAGCCCGCTTAGCTCAGAGGTTAGAGCATCGCATTTGTAATGCGATGGTCATCGGTTCGATTCCGATAGCCGGCTTTTACATAGTTTTTCATTTTTTTTACATGATTTTTAATGTACTTTCAAAAAAAAATAAGATTGAAAAGACTTCTTTCACCTTTTTCCAAGAGTTACCACGCCATTTATATTATGTCATATAAACTTCCATATAGGAATATATATTGGGGTAAAAGGGTTAGATCTTGGCAAAATAAATGAAGAAAATAAAGGAAAATTTTTGTGATTTATTGATTTATATATATTGTATATACAATAAAAAAAATCTGTATATTGAGAGAATATATCTTCTGACTCTTTGTATTCCAATAGTTTATTGGAGTGGATTTTACGTTATTTATCATTATCATTTAGTTCAGTTTTAATTTTGTTTAGTTTTTGTACAATTTCAATAAAAAAAGGAGTCTTTATGTCACGTTACCGAGGGCCTCGTTTTAAAAAAATACGCCGTCTGGGGGCTTTACCGGGACTAACTAGTAAAAGGCCTAGGGCAGGAAGCGATCTTAGAAACCAATCACGCTCCGGAAAAAAATCTCAATATCGTATTCGTTTAGAAGAAAAACAAAAATTGCGTTTTCATTATGGTCTTACAGAACGCCAATTACTTAAATATGTTCGTATCGCCGGAAAAGCTAAGGGGTCAACGGGTCAAGTTTTATTACAATTACTTGAAATGCGTTTGGATAACATCCTTTTTCGGTTGGGTATGGCTTTGACTATTCCTCAAGCGCGCCAATTAGTTAACCATGGGCATATTTTAGTTAATGGTCGTATAGTTGATATACCAAGTTATCGATGCAAACCCCGAGATATTATTACAGTGAAGGATGAACAAAACTCTAGAACTTTGGTTCAAAATCTTCTTGAGTCATCTGCCCCCGAGGAATTGCCAAACCATCTGACTCTTCACACATTCCAATATGAAGGGTTAGTCAATCAAATAATAGATAGGAAATGCGTCGGTTTGAAAATAAATGAATTGCTTGTCGTAGAATATTACTCTCGCCAGACTTAAAAAACCTAAGTGAAGTAAAAAAAAATCACTAAAAACAAGAGTTCGGACAACTCCCCTTTGCCCGCTTTTTTGATTAAAACTAAAAAGGGACAAGGTAAGGGATTTTGTCGGGGAATCTTTTTCCTATTCATGTATCATAGATTGGTAGGGAGGTTTGGATCCCTTGTTTGCTCTTCCCAGCATTTTCCATAGCAAAGAAATGTAGATTTTATATCTAGAAAAATTGGAAGTAGATAGAATATTTTTTTATAAAAAACGAGTCCGCTTTTATGTTAGTTCGTACTATAAAATTCCTTTGTTTGTGAGAAAATTTTCTCACAAAAGAAAAGTTAAAGGAAATAAAAAGAGTTATAGAATGGATTACTACCTATGCCAAGATCGCGTATAAATGGAAATTTTATTGATAAAACCTTTACAATTGTAGCCGATATCTTATTACGAGTCATTCCGACAACTTCCGGAGAAAAAGAGGCATTTACTTATTACAGAGATGGTGCGATTTGATTATCATTATCATTTTTTTCTATTTCTCACCGATTTGGAATAGAAAAAAATGAGTATTGAAAAAAATCTACGCTTTTGAAGGTGAAGTTTATAATATAAAAAAGCAATCCCTTCTGTCATGTATCCACGATTAGTGCAGCCTTAGATGCTTCAATTATGAATTCTAGTATTGAGCAAAAGGTTTTTTACCTACGGTTCCCGTATTACAGATCAATCCTACTAGACTAATACAATATACGAATAGGAGGCACAGGGGAAGAAGCACTACGCCGAGAAATCAACAACACGAAAACTTTCTTCAAAAAGATTCCTTTTCTTTCTTCTTCTTTGGGATTGGGACTAATTAAAATGGTTGGAACAATAAACATCCATCTCGTCCGTACTTTGGATACCCGTATAACCATTGAAGACTGTTGAAGTGACTAATTCCTGGAAATTTAGGGGCGTTGAGAACAAAGAAATTGTTAGAGTTTCCTTTTTTATTTTTATCTAGTATGAATATGAATCCACTTGGTAGTAAGAAAAGATCTTTTACAAGAAGGTTGGCTAGGGATTTCTTGTAAAAACATTAGCCCCGCTTAGTTCATAATGACATCAAATTTTTCCATATCCATATATTTATTATTTTCATTATGCACCTAAAGGAGGAGCCGTATGAGATGAAAATCTCACATACGGTTCTGAAACGGAGAATTCGTTAAAGCGAATGACGACCGTAACGGATGTCGGCTCAATCTGAAGGAAATTATGCGGAAGCATTACAGAATTATTATGAAGCTATGCGACTAGAAATTGACCCCTATGATCGAAGTTATATACTCTATAATATAGGCCTTATCCACACAAGTAATGGGGAACATACCAAAGCTTTAGAATATTATTTTCGGGCATTAGAACGAAACCCCTTTTTACCACAAGCTTTTAATAATATGGCTGTGATCTGTCATTACGTGCGACTATCTCCACTATAGAAAAAAAGAACGAACAGCTAGTCAATGAAATACTAGAAAAAAAAAAAGGCTTTCTACATAAGCATCGTCCAAAACGATTTTTTATCAGCTGTAGCAAATAAATAAACTTCATGGATCGAAATATGAAGTGAAGACTAGATATGCCTAAATACTTTATTTTCTATGGATAAAAAAAGATTTAATTGATAGAGGAAGCACCGTAAAGATCAACTGGAAAGGTTTTGGACCGATACAACAAGAGCTGTTTATTTATATCATAATATGAGATAAATCTTAGAAATCTACTTATGTAATAGAGTGGATCCCCTAAGGTATTGAGCAGCGGTGTAGCATCAGATCCTAAAGACAGTAAGTCTTTTTCTTTTTATGATATGAAGTATGAAAAAAAGTCTTTTTCAACGATTCTATATAAATTTATATATGAAAGCGGGATAGTTACCTTTCAGAAAATTCTAATATCTAATAACAGTGGACATGCCTTTTTTTTCTGAAGGTAGGAGAAAAGATAAAACTTATTATTAGATTAATTAATATATTAATTAAATCAAAACGAAAGTTTGAAACTCATGTAATTACTCTCTTTTGTTTAATCCAAGAAAAACCGAATGAATATCTATAAGAAATCTCATTCAATTAGATATAAAGTTAAAGTAGGTTAAAGTGAAAAAAACTGGTACACCAAAACAAAAGAGTTGGTTGTCGAGCCGTATGAGGTAGGAAACTCTCAAGTACGGTTCTCAGGGAGGGAATTGACCCGCCTATTCCGACCGTGGAGAACAGGCCATTCAACAAGGAGATTCTGAAATGGCGGAGGCTTGGTTTGCTCAAGCCGCCGAGTATTGGAAACAGGCTATAACGCTTACTCCTGGTAATTATATTGAAGCACAGAATTGGTTGACGATCACGAGGCGCTTCGAATAAGAACTTTTTCTTTGTTTCTTTTTTTTTTATTCTATAATATATCTTTATTTGTTTTTACAATTAATTGTTTTTTAGTTTCTTGGCCCTCTCGGTCAAATAAACCAGATTCTTTTTTCTATCAGAAGAACCAATCCCAGAAAAAAATTTCATTATATCCTTTTCTCAAATCGTTCTATTTAATCTGGTATTCTCTAGGGATAAGTAGTACATGAATATGAGAATATCTATAATATCTATATCTAGTTTTTTCTATTTTTTTCTTTTCGACTATTAAAACGAATAAAAGGGATTTGAAAATGACTAAATATCAATACTAGAATGTTTCTTAGTAATGACTAATAAGCGGTTATTGAAATAGGATAATATCCTCTATTTAAAACATAAAAAATAGGCTATATTTCGGAACTTATAATTGAAATATGAATACACTAGATTAGGTTATAAAAAAAAATTATTTGTGTACCAATACTAATGTAAAGGTGCGAAAACGCTTTTTAATAAAAAAAAAAAGGGGGGGGTCCGTTGAGCACCCTATGGATATGTCATAATAGATCCGAACACTTGCCCCAGATCGACTTCCAGATCATAATTGCTCTAGTGAATAACTAAAGAAAATGGATGAATAGATGGGAGATAGAAGAGAAAGAACAAAATTCTAAGCATCTATCATCGGTTCACTAATTATTTGAGTGACTGTTGGCGGGTTTCTTTGTATGTGTTGTCCGGAAAGAGGAGGACTCAATGATTATTCGTTCGCCGGAACCAGAAGTCAAAATTTTGGTAGATAGGGATCCCATAAAAACTTCTTTCGAGGAATGGGCTAAACCCGGTCATTTCTCAAGAACAATAGCTAAGGGACCATCATTTAGCTATCGCAATTCTTTTCCTAATAGCAGGTCATATGTATAGGACCAACTGGGGTATTGGTCATGGTCTAAAAGATATTTTAGAGGCTCATAAAGGTCCATTTACAGGCCAAGGCCATA
>NW_026015556.1:22500-25000 GCF_020379485.1 Brassica napus
TGACAGAGAAGGGTAAGAAAAAAGTCAAATATCTGGGTATATTTCGACTTTACTTTTTTCTTTATTTCTTGTGGCTCGTTACTTTTTGTTTCCATAAAAAATACAATAAAAAATAGATTATCAATCGATTTTAGAATAATGCAAGGATTACTAGTAATCGGCCTTGATATCACTTTAGTGATATCCATATAGATATCAATATATTACTTGTGATTTTCTTTGTTACAAAACACTAATTTGAATCTAAAATTGAAATGATTATGATGAAATCATAAGAAGGAATATGTAAGCTACCCGCTTTATTTCCATGGGATTGTAGTTCAATTGGTCAGAGCACCGCCCTGTCAAGGCGGAAGCTGCGGGTTCGAGCCCCGTCAGTCCCGGCGGATTCAATTAAAAAAAAAGACATAAACTCCCCTTTTTGTTTTCTGGGCAAGGGGATCAAAATGGTTTCGGTTATCTTTTTGTTTTATTTTTCTTTTTTCATCAAGCAAAAGAAAGGGGTATTTCTTTTGCACCAATTTAAAGACATATGTAAATTAGTATAATTATAATTATTGAGAGCATTCACCACTTCAAGAACGAGATACTGTATGGGGTTTCCTCTTTTTGTCAATTAATCTCCCATTAACTCGTGTAGGAAATAAAATAGGATAGCGTATAATACGTTTGCCAAGAGTACCTATATATACTTTTGTTTCTATGAAGTCAAGGAAGTGAAAATAGTTCGAATCCAACCAAGTAAAGAGGATGTTTCAAAAAAAAAGATCAAATTAGTCTTCCCTAATGAATATGCTCTTTTTAAAGATTAGAGTCGATGTCGAAGAAAAACTCGTAAGAAAATTTAATATAGTTAATTTTTTGGAATATTTTCGTTTTTTTTTTTCGGGACTCGTCTTTATCACATTTCCTTTGTTTTACAAAAAGATCATAGACCCTTACAAAACAAAATTTTGAAAATTTCAAATTGAAATTTCGTACTTGTTTTCTCTATTTTTGATTTCTATTGTTTATTTAAGGTTCTTTAGAAACTCTTTTTATAAACAATCGAAGTATAAAAGGTTTTTTATGATATTTCATCAGATGATTGTACAAGGAAAGTACTAGGTTGTAGAAAAGAAAGCGGTGAAAAAGAATCATAAATAAATAGTTTTTTATTGGATCAGGAATCTCATTATGTATTCGGTGTGGATAAAAGATCTTCCTATGTTATACTATTAAATTCTTGACGATGAATCGATTTTATAGCTCCGATATTGTTATTCATGATATTTCTTTCTTCATTCGATATCATCGAAATCTAATTCATCTGAGTGAGTTTACAAGCGAAAGATTTCTCATCTCTATGGATTAAATCCCGAGATATTCCAAAGAAAAAAAAATAAAATAAACGATTTAATTATGGAAGTCAATATTCTTGCATTTATTGCTACTGCACTCTTCATTCTCGTTCCTACTGCTTTTTGCTTATAATTTACGTAAAAACGGTTAGTCAAAATAATTAATTTGAATACAATTTGACTATCAATGACAAAAAAGGATGTCAATTTCTCGTCTTAAATGAAAGGAATGCATTAGATTCAGTAGTATCCTAAGGGCCCGCTAGTATGGTAGAAAGAGATCTCTTTTACCATACTAGCCATTATGGTTGTAATGTATAAAGATACAAGTGAAATATCTTAATATAAAGGAATCCACCCATATCTTTCTTTTCTTTATAATGTAAATATAAATTAATATAGAATATGAAATCTATGTACATACTTTCTCAATTCATTTGTTTGTTTGATCCATTTAATACGGATAATCCGAATTCGATGGAAACCTCTTGAGATTTCGAAAGGGGGTTATCCCATGAATGGTTAACGGTATCCTGATATCAAAAATAAAATGAGTCAAACAAAACATAAATCCAATTTTAAAAAAGATCTTAAAAAATTGCCTCTCCCGTTGTTGTGTTGCGGAGAGATGATTTTTTTCGCAATTGGATTTATTTTAGAGTTCTTGCCTCTTTATTTTTTGTCTCCGGTTTATCCGTTCCCCTTCCTGGGCTCCCTTCGACCTCTCCGTGGTTTCTCGCATGGCTTATCCGTATTCATGGATCAAACCCCCCCTGAATTGGAGAAAGTATGTGCCCTTTGCTTTCCTTTCTCCTTAATTTATCTTCCCTTTCTCCCGACAAAAGAGGATCTGGGTGGATCTCTCTTCCGATCTTTCACTTGTAGTTGTCTCCAACCTTACAATTTCCATAATGTGGTGTGGTAGACAGAGTACCTTTCCATCTACGCTCCACATGCGGGCCGTGTGTGGGCCTATGTGAATCCATGCATTCCTTTCATTTAAGACGAGAATTCTGATCCTTGGCTTGCTCACTGTCTTCAAATTGATGTGTCCAAGCCTCCCATTAATGAGCATAAAACGTTTTTTACGTTAAATTATAAGCAAAAAAGCAGTAGGAACGAGAATGAAGAGTGCAGTAGCAATAAATGCAAGAGAATAT
>NW_026015557.1:0-5000 GCF_020379485.1 Brassica napus
TTACTGACGGACGTCTGTGTGGTGCTGACGGACACACGGACACACACGGACAGTCCACGGACGTCCTGCGTGTGCGGAAGGACGGGCACGGAGTGTGCCGGAAGGACGCTGTGTGTGCTGACGGACGTAATGTGTGCACTGACGGACACGGACACACACGGACAGCCATGGACGTCCATGCGTGTGTGCTGACGGACGTTCCTGACGTGGTGACTGTACACGGACGTCCTGTGTGTGCTGGACGGACGTCCTGTGTGTGCACTGACGGACACACGGACACACACGGACAGCCACGGACGTCCTGCGTGTGCTGACGGACGTCCTGCGTTGTTGCAGGCTGGGATTCAGGGTGGGCAAGATGGATGATGGAAGCTGGATGGGTCGACCAAAGAGATGATCGGATGGGCGATATGATGGAATGCAAGTTATGAACCTGAAAACAAATGCAAAAACAATGAGAGATATGATTTCTAATATGATAAAACAAGATAATAAAGATAGATAGGATGGATGAACAGCTGCTGGTTGTGTAACACTCTCAGCTTGATCAAAAGATGATTGAAGTGATGAGGTGTGTGGTGGTGCTTTGCTTGCTGGACTGATGTCTCTCTCAAGCTTGGCAAACGAATTGGAGTGGAAGGATGGGGGATTGAGGACGCCACAAGACTCTATGGAAAGGAGCCTTGATAAGTCAAGGTGCTTTGGAGCTGCTTAACACAACTCAAAAGACTTAGAACAATAGTTTTAAGAAAACTAGAAAACTGAATAATTCTTATTACTTTCAAAAATGGGTGATTTACAATGAAGCAAAGACTAGAGCTTTATAGGCTCGACAAGGACAGACTCTAACAGTCATAAAATGATAAAAGGAAACAAAATAACTTGAACTTAAAGTCTTGGGAGCAAAGGCTTTGATGACTCCATGGAATATAGCCGTTAGGCTTGATTTGCTTCCTTCCAAAAGAGAAACTTGTGAAGACTTGTATCTTGATAGCTTCTGGACGTGGCCATGATCTTCAAGCCTTCCTGAAATACTCCTTGGCCTCAGTAAAAGAGAATATGGCCGTTGGTCTTGGGCAAAAATCTGTAGAAACTTCTCCAAAGCATTTAGTGTAGATGTTGCCAAATATGGAAGGTTGATGGGAAGAGAGATCCGCCTGATCTCTGGGTGCTGGTCCAGCTGAGGACGTCTTGGATGTCTTCTGAATGGTCTAGAGTATCTCCTGGTTCCCATAGATAGCCCTGGGTCGAACCAATTGAATTGGTTGAAGACTTCCTTAAATGATGTCGGTTTGGCCAATTGATGCAAACCGGCTTGATCTTTTGGTTTGATTGGGATCCGCCTGATCCAGTGTGGCATGGTGCTTCCTATGATGTGTTAGAGTGCCTCTGAATGACTTAGAAGGTCTCCTGGTTGCCATTCTTGAGGTTGGTTCGATGTGAAACCCGGATCTTCCAAATAAGGCAAGTGTAGAGCTGGTTTGGCCGGTTTTGGGAAATTCATCATATCTTCCAATTTCCTTGACCATTTCTCGAGATCTGGGCTTTCTGGAAAGCTAATAAACTCCTCTTGACTCCTATGATCGGTTTTTGTTCAGGCCGCTTCTTCTTTGGACTTGAATCCTCTTCTAAAGTCGCATACTCGCAGATGGACGGCTGAGAAACCTCTGAATTGTAAAATTCATAACTTCTTGCTCCGTGAATATTTTGGGCAGATTCCAATTGGCCTGGACTCCTTCTTGAGTGTAGAATCCATAAATATTATCCTCGTGATTTAAACCCTCCTGGTTTGTAAGATATGGCATTTTTAGTGCACGTATGTCCTGGTTGGCGCCTTGGCTGGTTGAGTAGGGTGTTGGGTCGACCTCTGGTTCAGCTGCTGAATTGCTGGCCGCAACATTCCCTCCTCCTTGAAAAGGTTTCGACCTCGAAACTGTATAACCTGCACCAAGATAGAGCAAGTCAGCTTTCATACTCTTTTGAGATTCTAAGGTCTTACCTTGATATTGTTTTGGTTTGGGGGTGGATTGTTCATCAGGTGGCTCTTCTTTCAGCAAATAGGATAGGATCACGCCTCTGCTATGGACTTTTGCATTGCTTCTCTTCTTCAGTGGATGGTCCTTCATACTCCTAGCAGGCTCAGCTCTGACCATCTTTGGGTTTGATCCTCCTAGCAACAAAAGATTATCCGGTGGGATTTCTTTGAAGCTTTCTTCTTTGCAACCTGAAAATTTTTCAACATTCTGGACAAAGACCAAGTGAATTATATCTGATACTGGAATTTCATGAACAGAATTTTTTATGGTCGAATTTACCTTGGGTGCATCAGCATGATGAAGAATGATATTCTTCTTTGGACAGATTTGGTTAGATGGCTGCCTTTCTTGCAAATGTTTACCTTGGTTGGTATAACCATCTTCTTGTGATAGCTCAGCTCGGTTTTTATGTTCTTCTTGACTTATCCCTGGATCAAAACATCTTGGCAAAGACAAGTGTGTTATACCAAAGTATAGGGATTTATAAACTGAAGAAAACATAGAACAATTAACCTTAATGTCAAATGTGGAAGTAAGAACTTCTTGTTCTTTGTTTGCCTTGTAGTAACCTTGCTTTCCTGTACCAATTTCACTTTTCCTTGGACAAGACAAGTGCATTAATCTTGTCATAGAATCAATAAAAACATTCTGGTTTAAAGTGAATTTTACCTCAGATTTTGGCACTTGAACAGTACATTGTTCAGATTTCGGTTTCCACTTATGGTGTGGATTTTGATTGAGCTCATGATCTGGTTCGGCACTTGGAACTCCAGTAAGCATATGGCTCTCATCTGGTATCCCTGTACCAAGAATATAAATGTTTAAACCAGTATCTAAAGGTGGTGTTAGACACTTACCTTGGTTTGATACTTGGATCACTGGTTTTGGTTTATTAAGCAACTTTGATTGCTTTGTGCTTTGAGCTTCCTTCTGGTCCATTGGAAGGTTTGTGCCTGGCGCCTCTTCTTCTATGTACCTAGGCTCCTTTAGACCTGTAATAACACTCTTGGACAAAGACAAGTGCATCATACAAGTGGTAGATGATTTATGAAAAGATTTATCATGTATAGGACTTACCTTAGCCTTTACTTGGACAATAACTTGCTCTGGTTTGTCTTTGGACCTGATCAAAGTGTTTTGGCCGACACTTGTACTCATCTTCCTGACCTTTGGGATGTCACTCTCCTGCTCTAAGCAGTGGACAATGGCGTGCCCCTGGTTTGGCTGAAAGTTGGCTTCTTTAGGCAAGACTCTTTGAACTTCTTGTTCCACAATTTTCCTTGCTTCTTTGGAACCATGAGTTGGATATCTCCTTGGATATAGTTCCTGGATTTCAGACCTTGTATAATCTGGTGCAAATCTATCCCTCATGACTTCCTTAAGAGCTCTCCACGTTTTGATAGCTGGCTCCTTGTAAAACCATCTATCATCCTCTTCTTGTACCCACCATTTAAAAGCATCATCTTTTAGTTGATCAATGGCATAAGCTAGCCTCTCTTTCCTCAGGATGTTGTTGTAGTGAAACCATTCATCAAGGTTCCTCTCCCATCTTAGATAACCTCTTTTTCCTGAAAATTTAAAGAGTTCAACTTTATCAGCAAAAGAGTTATAATCAAACCGAGAATTAACAACATAAGGGTTGTGGGTTTTAGAAGTTGGAGTTTGATTGATCCTTGAAGGATCTGGTGGCTTGGGCTCGACATAGACTGCCCCTGGTACATTTCCAAATCTCCTTTCTCCTTCATGTGGACGTTGGCCTTGTGCCTGATTTCTTTTCTCCAATTGAGCAATCTTAATTTGGAGCTGTTGTAGAGCTGCGGACTGTTGGCTCAAGGTGGCCCTTAGGTTTTGGCCGTGTCTCTCCTCCTCCATTGCTTCCTGAAAACAATCTCAAAGAAAAAGTGAAGGTATGGAAAGTTTTGGTCTAACCAAAATAAAACAAATGCAATTTAACTAAACCGAGAAAATATGCAATTATGAACCGAAATGAAGTAACTATACTAAAATGATTTTTCTTTTGGTTTTCTGAATGCAATTTCGAAATTAAACAATATGGTATGAAAAGAAACAAAAATGGGAAGAAAATATGGAAATTAAACTCACACTGATTTTTTTTGAATTTTCTTAAGATGAAATGCAAAAACACCGGAAATGGAAACTAAAATGTATACTTGAACCCAAAATGATATAAACTAAGCTGAATGATTTTTTTTTTTGAATGCAAATAACAAACTTATGAAACAAATATGGTATGCACGAAATTAAAAATGGTATGACTTTTTATTTTATTTTTTTTAAGCAAGAAACAACTATGAAAATGCAGATCTTTTTTTTTTTTGAAATGAATGCACAAAATCTAAAAATGGAAAGTGGAGCTGGGGAATGAATGCAAACACGTTTTTCTTTTCTTTTTATGGATGAAATGAATCAAACTAGACAACAGGTCGTCTCCTATCTCAACTCTTTATGATGAACAAAGAACACAAAAATGCAAAAACAGTTTTTTTTTTTATTTATAAATGGAAAAACAAATGCAAACAAGATGAATGATGCAAGGATAGAATGGACCTGATTCAGGAGCTTAAGCTCTGATACCAAATGTTGCAGGCTGGGATTCAGGGTGGGCAAGATGGATGATGGAAGCTTGGATGGGTCGACCAAAGAGATGATCGGATGGGCGATATGATGGAATGCAAGTTATGAACCTGAAAACAAATGCAAAAACAAATGAGATATGATTTCTAATATGATAAAACAAGATAAATAAAGATAGATAGGATGGAATCAAGCTGCTGGTTGTGTAACACTCTCAGCTTGATCAAAAGATGATTGAAGGGGATTGAGGTGGTGCTTTGCTTGCTGGACTGATGTCTCTCTCAAGCTTGGCAAACGAATTGGAGTGGAAGGATGGGGGATTGAGGACGCCACAAGACTCTATGGAAAGGAGCCTTGATAAGTCAAGGT
>NW_026015557.1:10000-20000 GCF_020379485.1 Brassica napus
GATCCAGCGAATAAGGGGTTTCCTTGAACCCGCTGGGTACGAGGTCTGAAGGAACACTAATCACCCCTACACAAGCCTAGTATGGGCGGGTCACGCACATACTGTCGGCACACTCACAACAAAACAAACTCAATCTAGAACCTAACCTAAGGCTAAAGTTCCAGATCCTAACTAGACACTCGACTCTACAACACAAACCAATAGTACCAGTAGTCCGGCCTATATGGCCTAAGACCCTTACTACTAACTACTAAACAATAATATCAATACTAAACAACACAATCAAACCGTTACCCAGATAGTCCAGCCTCCTGCTGAGAAACTATCTTTAAAGATAACGGGAACCTGCACTCAACAATATCAACACGCAATAATAGAAAACATGATGCATCCTAGCCCTAGTCCTAGTCAGGTTATTAACTCAGTCTTAATTCCATTCATCTCAGCTTAGCCCTTGCTAAACTGAGTCCGGTTCCATAAATAAAATAACCCTAAGGACTCTACCATTCAATAGCGTGATCATTCTAATCTATATGCAGACTCGATCTACCCTAAATTCCAAGTGGAATTCAAACAAACCAACTCACAGTGTTCTAGGCGAGAAGCAGCTGGTTGATCGGAGAAGACTTGGCCAAAACCCAATGGACGCCTTGACTGGACTGGAATGGACTGATCTTGTCTTGGACACAACCTTGGCTTCACCATGAAGAAGTTGACAGGCCTCGACAGGCTGATCTGGACTCGGACAGAACCTCCTCTAGCTTCTGGACAGTTCTTCGGACTTCCCGCAGAGTATCGAGCAGAACTTCGACTGATCTGAACCCGTGGTTCTGAACTAACTCTGGGCAGCACCTCCACTAGACCATCATAGAATATGACTGGCTTGGACGAATTGAATTGGACAGAGCTTCCGCGTCACAATCGTAGAGAATCGCCGATTGGACGGAACTGGCCTTCTCGGTGGAGTATCGGTCTTCAGAATCGACCATACTCTAGAATCGATCACTTCCTTTCTCTCTCTCTCTCTATAGCCACGTTGACTTGACTCCCATCTGATCTGATCTTCACTTGATTGACCTTCAGTTGGACAGAACCTTCCCAAGGCGATGACTCGAAATCAATAGAGAACTGATCTCGAAAACTCTCTAAAACTCTCGAAATAGCTCGGAATCACTTGCTTTCTTTTTCTACTTTTCTCTCAAGGTTTTAACTTTGTTTGGACAGGTCTGGATGTGAAGAAATGAGCTGGGGTCGTGGGGTATTTATAGGAGACACCAGCCAATCAGCTTCAGGTTGGTGGCAGCCCGTGTGTCGCTCCGCATGGCTCCGGACGCATGCACGGCGACACCTCGTGCTCCACATGGCTGGCTGCATGTCCAGGACACATGCAGGACGCCACCACTCCTCCCAGATGTCAGGCTGCATGACTGGAGCTCATGCAAGGCGCCACAGCATCACACACATGTCGATCAGCATGCTTCGGTTGCATGCGTCGCGACATCTCGTGCTTGGCTAATCCACCTCGTGCTCCTACATGTCAAGCTGCATGTGCAGCTTCCATGCACGGCGACACCTCGAGCTTCTCTTGACACTCAGCTGGTTAGACAGTTGCCACCACGTTCTTATCCCTTCTGATCAAGCCACCTCGAGCTTCTCGGTTTCTTTGCGCGATTTCGACCTTCTTGTGAATTTCTGACCCGCGATCAATCCCGAATATTTTTCCGCTCCCATTCTGATTCTCTGAATATTTTTAATAAACTACAGATGATGTCTGATATCCTTTAAAAATATTTCCCGAGCCTCCGGCTTCCTCAAAGAATTTCGTAATACCGAAATTAGGGTTTTCGCCAAACTTCGGGTTTTCCCGTCGTGCTTCAATCCCGTCGTGCTTGCTTCCCGTCCTGCTTAATTCCTGTCCTGCTTCCGACTTATAATGTCTTCAGAATAATATTTTACTGATACGAAGATATTCTGAGAAAACTTCGTGATGAAGAAACGTCAGTCTTCAAAAACGTCGAGCTTCTAAACCGTCGTGCTTCCAAAAATGTTATGCTTCCAAAACATCCTTCTGATCAATCTAACACTTTTCTAACCATGGTCCAGCAGCTTATGGTTCACCCATGATCAATTCTTCGACCATCCATTGCCCGCGGTATGACCACTAAATAATAATTTTTTTTTTTTTTTTTTTTTTTTTTGGTTTCTACATTCTCCCCCCCTTAATAGAATTCGTCCTCGAATTCTTGGTTGCGCAATTGCTCGTCTTCACAACATTCTCCACTCATCTCCATAACCTCTTTACGCTGTCCACCACGGTTCCTTGAGTGTCCTCTTCAAGGCCTCCACAATTGTCTTCATATCTCATCACTGGAATGATCACTGAGTCATCCTCTTTCTTTTACTCTGCCATAACACCCTCATTGCCCATGATACTATCTTGTCCAGATTCCTCAAATCCTTTCTCGATCTTTGTCTTCCCAATTACTGATGAAGTCCTTCCCCAATGAAGTCTTGTTTCCTCCCATCTGTCCAGTCCATACCACAGCCCAGTTCTCTGAATCTGTCTCTCCTCTTTCGCTTCGGGTTTGGGTTTGGCCTTGAACTCCCTCCACTTTAAGGTTTTCATCCCTTAAAGTTCCGATCAACAAACATACTTACTCGCTGCAACTCAAAAGAACACTTAACATGCAAGTTAGTAGACAATTAATCAAATAATCTACTAACCTAGAAAAATACTAACAATGCAACCTAACCGCAATTCTAACCAGCAACCTAACAGTTCTACCCAAGCAACCTAACAGTTCTACCCAAGCAACCTAACAGTTCTAGATTCCACTATCTCAATCCTAATTCCTAAAACCACAAATCCTATCGCTGGACGTGACCGGTTTCCCTAATGCCTTTTGTGACTCAATTTGACTCGATAAATATTTAAAACCGATTAAATCATGAGTTCCGGAAGCATGGACGAAACCATGCTCTGATACCACCTCTGTAACACCCCCGAACCGTCCTAGGCATAGGTCGACCCACCGGCCAACAATCAAACAAGAACATGACCGACGGACGACCCACACCAAGGGTTGGAGATGAAAGGCCAACCGGCCAGCCAACAATCAAACAAGAACATGACTGACCGTCCAACCCAACACCATGGTCCGGAAGCGCTACGTGACGGGCTAGGGACGATCCGGTCAGAGTCATAAACTTTACTCCACGACCTAGACCAGTTCATCCACTAACTCGTCCCGCTGCGTCAAGGCATAAGGCTTTGCAACCCGTACCTAGAGTTAGCGTTTTCCGTTAGATCGAGGCCTAAGGCTTTTCAACCCGTACCACGACCTAACGTTGTGTTAGACCGGACTAGTCAAATATCAGAGTACTCATGAAGCGCATATAAAACAATTACTTTTATTGATTCAAGAAATATTCATACATTGAATAATTCAAGACTGGGCCCGGCCTAATGCCAAATCGAGTCAACATAACACAATTCACAATACCGTTTACAAAAGGCATGAAAATCTACACCGGCGGTCCTAACGTCCAGCACGAAGCTATCCGATCATCCTTACCTAAAGCGACCTGCAAAAAGGACAACGGAGTTGGATGAGTAACCTAATGTTACTCAGTGAGCTGGCGGCCTCTACCCGCAACCTAGACTCTACCCAGACAACCCAAAATAACAATCAATCTAGCCCTAGCATGCAATAAAAGCTAAGGCTAAGCAAACCGTTACTAAGTTAGACTTGGCCTCCTGCCATGATCTAGCTTCAAGTAACGGGAACCTGCATTAAAACAAGTCAACAAGCAATCCCTAGTTAACCATATATACGCTTGAGTTCAATACTCATGTAGTGTTAGACACTTAGACTATACAAGTATCATTAGTCGATCGACCAACAATCAAACAAGAACATGATCGGCCAACCAATGATACCGCATAGCTTTAATATCCACCACCCTTCACAAGCAATCACTCAAACACATACAGGCCAACGTCAGGCCTACACTAACGAAATACACATCAAGCCTAATCTGGTACCTAAACCAGACTTAGGACTTAATGTCAGAACCTGCAAGCAAATCAATCAACCACAATCACAATAATAACTATGAGTATCTACGACTCGATCTAACTCGTAGCTAACTCGAGGGTTCCATAACCCTCTACGACACACTAACACAACACTCTAACCTGGGCCCTGGTGACTTCGTGTTCCTCCTCTCTATCGGCAATATCCTATCTTCCTACCACAAAGGCCAGAAGAAGGAACTTTCAACCGACCGCGGCCCACAGTCCTTCGGGTCACCGCGCGACAGCCCACAGTCCTTCGGGTCACTGCCACATTACACCGTCGTGTAATCACTCAGCCATAGGCCATGACCCCGTCTCTCTGAGTCTTCCCGATCCAGCGAATAAGGGGTTTCCTTGAACCCGCTGGGTACGAGGTCTGAAGGAACACTAATCACCCCTACACAAGCCTAGTATGGGCGGGTCACGCACATACTGTCGGCACACTCACAACAAAACAAACTCAATCTAGAACCTAACCTAAGGCTAAAGTTCCAGATCCTAACTAGACACTCGACTCTACAACACAAACCAATAGTACCAGTAGTCCGGCCTATATGGCCTAAGACCCTTAGTACTAACTACTAAACAATAATATCAATACTAAACAACACAATCAAACCGTTACCCAGATAGTCCAGCCTCCTGCTGAGAAACTATCTTTAAAGATAACGGGAACCTGCACTCAACAATATCAACACGCAATAATAGAAAACATGATGCATCCTAGCCCTAGTCCTAGTCAGGTTATTAACTCAGTCTTAATTCCATTCATCTCAGCTTAGCCCTTGCTAAACTGAGTCCGGTTCCATAAATAAAATAACCCTAAGGACTCTACCATTCAATAGCGTGATCATTCTAATCTATATGCAGACTCGATCTACCCTAAATTCCAAGTGGAATTCACACAAACCAACTCACAGTGTTCTAGGCGAGAAGCAGCTGGTTGATCGGAGAAGACTTGGCCAAAACCCAATGGACGCCTTGACTGGACTGGAATGGACTGATCTTGTCTTGGACACAACCTTGGCTTCACCATGAAGAAGTTGACAGGCCTCGACAGGCTGATCTGGACTCGGACAGAACCTCCTCTAGCTTCTGGACAGTTCTTCGGACTTCCCGCGGAGTATCGAGCAGAACTTCGACTGATCTGAACCCGTGGTTCTGAACTAACTCTGGGCAGCACCTCCACTAGACCATCATAGAATATGACTGGCTTGGACGAATTGAATTGGACAGAGCTTCCGCGTCACAATCGTAGAGAATCGCCGATTGGACGGAACTGGCCTTCTCGGTGGAGTATCGGTCTTCAGAATCGACCATACTCTAGAATCGATCACTTCCTTTCTCTCTCTCTCTCTATAGCCACGTTGACTTGACTCCCATCTGATCTGATCTTCACTTGATTGACCTTCAGTTGGACAGAACCTTCCCAAGGCGATGACTCGAAATCAATAGAGAACTGATCTCGAAAACTCTCTAAAACTCTCGAAATAGCTCGGAATCACTTGCTTTCTTTTTCTACTTTTCTCTCAAGGTTTTAACTTTGTTTGGACAGGTCTGGATGTGAAGAAATGAGCTGGGGTCGTGGGGTATTTATAGGAGACACCAGCCAATCAGCTTCAGGTTGGTGGCAGCCCGTGTGTCGCTCCGCATGGCTCCGGACGCATGCACGGCGACACCTCGTGCTCCACATGGCTGGCTGCATGTCCAGGACACATGCAGGACGCCACCACTCCTCCCAGATGTCAGGCTGCATGACTGGAGCTCATGCAAGGCGCCACAGCATCACACACATGTCGATCAGCATGCTTCGGTTGCATGCGTCGCGACATCTCGTGCTTGGCTAATCCACCTCGTGCTCCTACATGTCAAGCTGCATGTGCAGCTTCCATGCACGGCGACACCTCGAGCTTCTCTTGACACTCAGCTGGTTAGACAGTTGCCACCACGTTCTTATCCCTTCTGATCAAGCCACCTCGAGCTTCTCGGTTTCTTTGCGCGATTTCGACCCTTCTTGTGAATTTCTGACCCGCGATCAATCCCGAATATTTTTCCGCTCCCATTCTGATTCTCTGAATATTTTTAATAAACTACAGATGATGTCTGATATCCTTTAAAAATATTTCCCGAGCCTCCGGCTTCCTCAAAGAATTTCGTAATACCGAAATTAGGGTTTTCGCCAAATTCGGGTTTTCCCGTCGTGCTTTAATCCCGTCGTGCTTGCTTCCCATCCTGCTTAATTCCCGTCCTGCTTCCGACTTATAATGTCTTCAGAATTATATTTTACTGATACGAAGATATTCCGAGAAAACTTCGTGATGAAGAAACGTCAGTCTTCAAAAACGTCGAGCTTCGAAACCGTCGTGCTTCCAAAAATGTTATGCTTCCAAAACATCCTTCTGATCAATCTAACACTTTTCTAACCATGGTCCAGCAGCTTATGGTTCACCCATGATCAATTCTTCAACCATCCATTGCCCGCGGTATGACCACTAAATAATAATAATTTTTTTTTTTTTTTTTTTTTTTTTTTTTAAACGGGTTTCTACATTCTCCCCCCTTAATAGAATTCGTCCTCGAATTCTTGGTTGCGCAATTGCTCGTCTTCACAACATTCTCCACTCATCTCCATAACCTCTTTACGCTGTCCACCACGGTTCCTTGAGTGTCCTCTTCAAGGCCTCCACAATTGTCTTCATATCTCATCACTGGAATGATCACTGAGTCATCCTCTTTCTTTTACTCTGCCATAACACCCTCATTGCCCATGATACTATCTTGTCCAGATTCCTCAAATCCTTTCTCGATCTTTGTCTTCCCAATTACTGATGAAGTCCTTCCCCAATGAAGTCTTGTTTCCTCCCATCTGTCCAGTCCATACCACAGCCCAGTTCTCTGAATCTGTCTCTCCTCTTTCGCTTCGGGTTTGGGTTTGGCCTTGAACTCCCTCCACTTTAAGGTTTTCATCCCTTAAAGTTCCGATCAACAAACATACTTACTCGCTGCAACTCAAAAGAACACTTAACATGCAAGTTAGTAGACAATTAATCAAATAATCTACTAACCTAGAAAATACTAACAATGCAACCTAACCGCAATTCTAACCAGCAACCTAACAGTTCTACCCAAGCAACCTAACAGTTCTACCCAAGCAACCTAACAGTTCTAGATTCCACTATCTCAATCCTAATTCCTAAAACCACAAATCCTATCGCTGGACGTGACCGGTTTCCCTAATGCCTTTTGTGACTCAATTTGACTCGATAAATATTTAAAACCGATTAAATCATGAGTTCTGGAAGCATGGACGAAACCATGCTCTGATACCACCTCTGTAACACCCCCGAACCGTCCTAGGCATAGGTCGACCCACCGGCCAACAATCAAACAAGAACATGACCGACGGACGACCCACACCAAGGGTTGGAGATGAAAGGCCAACCGGCCAGCCAACAATCAAACAAGAACATGACTGACCGTCCAACCCAACACCATGGTCCGGAAGCGCTACGTGACGGGCTAGGGACGATCCGGTCAGAGTCACAAACTTTACTCCACGACCTAGACCAGTTCATCCACTAACTCGTCCCGCTGCGTCAAGGCATAAGGCTTTGCAACCCGTACCTAGAGTTAGCGTTTTCCGTTAGATCGAGGCCTAAGGCTTTTCAACCCGTACCACGACCTAACGTTGTGTTAGACCGGACTAGTCAAATATCAGAGTACTCATGAAGCGCATATAAAACAATTACTTTTATTGATTCAAGAAATATTCATACATTGAATAATTCAAGACTGGGCCCGGCCTAATGCCAAATCGAGTCAACATAACACAATTCACAATACCGTTTACAAAAGGCATGAAAATCTACACCGGCGGTCCTAACGTCCAGCACGAAGCTATCCGATCATCCTTACCTAAAGCAACCTGCAAAAAGGACAACGGAGTTGGATGAGTAACCTAATGTTACTCAGTGAGCTGGCGGCCTCTACCCGCAACCTAGACTCTACCCAGACAACCCAAAATAACAATCAATCTAGCCCTAGCATGCAATAAAAGCTAAGGCTAAGCAAACCGTTACTAAGTTAGACTTGGCCTCCTGCCATGATCTAGCTTCAAGTAACGGGAACCTGCATTAAAACAAGTCAACAAGCAATCCCTAGTTAACCATATATACGCTTGAGTTCAATACTCATGTAGTGTTAGACACTTAGACTATACAAGTATCATAGTCGATCGACCAACAATCAAACAAGAACATGATCGGCCAACCAATGATACCGCATAGCTTTAATATCCACCACCCTTCACAAGCAATCACTCAAACACATACAGGCCAACGTCAGGCCTACACTAACGAAATACACATCAAGCCTAATCTGGTACCTAAACCAGACTTAGGACTTAATGTCATAACCTGCAAGCAAATCAATCAACCACAATCACAATAATAACTATGAGTATCTACGACTCGATCTAACTCGTAACACCGTTATCGGTGCTACGCTAACTCGAGGGTTCCATAACCCTCTACGACACACTAACACAACACTCTAACCTGGGCCCTGGTGACTTCGTGTTCCTCCTCTCTATCGGCAATATCCTATCTTCCTACCACAAAGGCCAGAAGAAGGAACTTTCAACCGACCGCGGCCCACAGTCATTCGGGTCACCGCGCGACAGCCCACAGTCCTTCGGGTCACTGCCACATTACACCGTCGTGTAATCACTCAGCCATAGGCCATGACCCCGTCTCTCTGAGTCTTCCCGATCCAGCGAATAAGGGGTTTCCTTGAACCCGCTGGGTACGAGGTCTGAAGGAACACTAACTCACCCCTACACAAGCCTAGTATGGGCGGGTCACGCACATACTGTCGGCACACTCACAACAAAACAAACTCAATCTAGAACCTAACCTAAGGCTAAAGTTCCAGATCCTAACTAGACACTCGACTCTACAACACAAACCAATAGTACCAGTAGTCCGGCCTATATGGCCTAAGACCCTTACTACTAACTACTAAACAATAATATCAATACTAAACAACACAATCAAACCGTTACCCAGATAGTCCAGCCTCCTGCTGAGAAACTATCTTTAAAGATAACGGGAACCTGCACTCAACAATATCAACACGCAATAATAGAAAACATGATGCATCCTAGCCCTAGTCCTAGTCAGGTTATTAACTCAGTCTTAATTCCATTCATCTCAGCTTAGCCCTTGCTAAACTGAGTCCGGTTCCATAAATAAAATAACCCTAAGGACTCTACCATTCAATAGCGTGATCATTCTAATCTATATGCAGACTCGATCTACCCTAAATTCCAAGTGGAATTCACACAAACCAACTCACAGTGTTCTAGGCGAGAAGCAGCTGGTTGATCGGAGAAGACTTGGCCAAAACCCAATGGACGCCTTGACTGGACTGGAATGGACTGATCTTGTCTTGGACACAACCTTGGCTTCACCATGAAGAAGTTGACAGGCCTCGACAGGCTGATCTGGACTCGGACAGAACCTCCTCTAGCTTCTGGACAGTTCTTCGGACTTCCCGCGGAGTATCGAGCAGAACTTCGACTGATCTGAACCCGTGGTTCTGAACTAACTCTGGGCAGAACCTCCACTAGACCATCATAGAATATGACTGGCTTGGACGAATTGAATTGGACAGAGCTTCCGCGTCACAATCGTAGAGAATCGCCGATTGGACGGAACTGGCCTTCTCGGTGGAGTATCGGTCTTCAGAATCGACCATACTCTAGAATCGATCACTTCCTTTCTCTCTCTCTCTCTATAGCCACGTTGACTTGACTCCCATCTGATCTGATCTTCACTTGATTGACCTTCAGTTGGACAGAACCTTCCCAAGGCGATGACTCGAAATCAATAGAGAACTGATCTCGAAAACTCTCTAAAACTC
>NW_026015557.1:32500-37500 GCF_020379485.1 Brassica napus
CCTCTTGACTCCTATGATCGGTTTTGGTTCAGGCCGCTTCTTCTTTGGGCTTGAATCCTCTTCTAAAGTCGCATACTCGCAGATGGACGGGCTGAGAAACCTCTGAATTGTAAAATTCATAACTTCTTGCTCCGTGAATATTTTGGGCAGATTCCAATTGGCCTGGACTCCTTCTTGAGTGTAGAATCCATAAAAATTATCCTCGTGATTTAAACCCTCATGGTTTGTAAGATATTGCATTTTTAGTGCACGTATGTCCTGGTTGGCGCCTTGGCTGGTTGAGTAGGGTGTTGGGTCGACCTCTGGTTCAGCTGCTGAATTGCTGGCCGCAACATTCCCTCCCCCTTGAAAAGGTTTCGACCTCGAAACTGTATAACCTGCACCAAGATAGAGCAAGTCAGCTTTCATACTCTTTTGAGATTCTAAGGTCTTACCTTGATATTGTTTTGGTTTGGGGATGGATTGTTCATCAGGTGGCTCTTCTTTCAGCAAATAGGATAGGATCACGCCTCTGCTATGGACTTTTGCATTGCTTCTCTTCTTCAGTGGATGGTCCTTCATACTCCTAGCAGGCTCAGCTCTGACCATCTTTGGGTTTGATCCTCCTAGCAACAAAAGATTATCCGGTGGGATTTCTTTGAAGCTTTCTTCTTTGCAACCTGAAAATTTTTCAACATTCTGGACAAAGACCAAGTGAATTATATCTGATACTGGAATTTCATGAACAGAATTTGTTATGGTCGAATTTACCTTGGGTGCATCAGCATGATGAAGAATGATATTCTTCTTTGGACAGATTTGGTTAGATGGCTGCCTTTCTTGCAAATGTTTACCTTGGTTGGTATAACCATCTTCTTGTGATAGCTCAGCTCGGTTTTTATGTTCTTCTTCACTTATCCCTGGATCAAAACATCTTGGCAAAGACAAGTGTATTATACCAAAGTATAGGGATTTATAAACTGAAGAAAACATAGAACAATTAACCTTAATGTCAAATGTGGCAGTAAGAACTTCTTGTTCTTTGTTTGCCTTGTAGTAACCTTGCTTTCCTGTACCAATTTCACTTTTCCTTGGACAAGACAAGTGCATTAATCTTGTCATAGAATCAATAAAAACATTCTGGTTTAAAGTGAATTTTACCTCAGATTTTGGCACTTGAACAGTACATTGTTCAGATTTCGGTTTCCACTTATGGTGTGGATTTTGATTGAGCTCATGATCTGGTTCGGCACTTGGAACTCCAGTAAGCATATGGCTCTCATCTGGTATCCCTGTACCAAGAATATAAATGTTTAAACCAGTATCTAAAGGTGGTGTTAGACACTTACCTTGGTTTGATACTTGGATCACTGGTTTTGGTTTATTAAGCAACTTTGATTGCTTTGTGCTTTGAGCTTCCTTCTGGTCCATTGGAAGGTTTGTGCCTGGCGCCTCTTCTTCTATGTACCTAGGCTCCTTTAGACCTGTAATAACACTCTTGGACAAAGACAAGTGCATCATACAAGTGGTAGATGATTTATGAAAAGATTTATCATGTATAGGACTTACCTTAGCCTTTACTTGGACAATAACTTGCTCAGGTTTGTCTTTGGACCTGATCAAAGTGTTTTGGCCGACACTTGTACTCATCTTCCTGACCTTTGGGATGTCACTCTCCTGCTCTAAGCAGTGGACAATGGCGTGCCCCTGGTTTGGCTGAAAGTTGGCTTCTTTAGGCAAGACTCTTTGAACTTCTTGTTCCACAATTTTCCTTGCTTCTTTGGAACCATGAGTTGGATATCTCCTTGGATATAGTTCCTGGATTTCAGACCTTGTATAATCTGGTGCAAATCTATCCCTCATGACTTCCTTAAGAGCTCTCCACGTTTTGATAGCTGGCTCCTTGTAAAACCATCTATCATCCTCTTTTTGTACCCACCATTTAAAAGCATCATCTTTTAGTTGATCAATGGCATAAGCTAGCCTCTCTTTCCTCAGGATGTTGTTGTAGTGAAACCATTCATCAAGGTTCCTCTCCCATCTTAGATAACCTCTTTTTCCTGAAAATTTAAAGAGTTCAACTTTATCAGCAAAAGAGTTATAATCAAACCGAGAATTAACAACATAAGGGTTGTGGGTTTTAGAAGTTGGAGTTTGATTGATCCTTGAAGGATCTGGTGGCTTGGGCTCGACATAGACTGCCCCTGGTACATTTCCAAATCTCCTTTCTCCTTCATGTGGACGTTGGCCTTGTGCCTGATTTCTTTTCTCCAATTGAGCAATCTTAATTTGGAGCTTTTGTAGAGCTGCGGACTGTTGGCTCAAGGTGGCCCTTAGGTTTTGGCCGTGTCTCTCCTCCTCCATTGCTTCCTGAAAACAATCTCAAAGAAAAAGTGAAGGTATGGAAAGTTTTGGTCTAACCAAAATAAAACAAATGCAATTTAACTAAACCGAGAAAATATGCAATTATGAACCGAAATGAAGTAACTATACTAAATTGATTTTTCTTTTGGTTTTCTGAATGCAATTTCGAAATTAAACAATATGGTATGAAAAGAAACAAAAATGGGAAGAAAATATGGAAATTAAACTAACACTGATTTTTTTTGAATTTTCTTAAGATGAAATGCAAAAACACCGGAAATGGAAACTAAAATGTATACTTGAACCCAAAATGATATAAACTAAGCTGAATGATTTTTTTTTTTGAATGCAAATAACAAACTTATGAAACAAATATGGTATGCACGAAATTAAAAATGGTATGACTTTTTATTTATTTATTTTTTTAAGCAAGAAACAACTATGAAAATGCAGATCCTTTTTTTTTTTGAAATAAATGCACAAAATCTAAAAATGGAAAGTGGAGCTGGGGAATGAATGCAAACACGTTTTTCTTTTCTTTTTATGGATGAAATGAATCAAACTAGACAACAGGTCGTCTCCTATCTCAACTCTTTATGGCTTTTCAATTTATGATGAACAAAGAACACAAAAATGCAAAAACAGTTTTTTTTTTTTGATTTATAAATGGAAAAACAAATGCAAACAAGATGAATGATGCACGGATAGAATGGACCTGATTCAGGAGCTTAAGCTCTGATACCAAATGGTGCAGGCTGGGATTCAGGGTGGGCAAGATGGATGGATGGGTCGACCAAAGAGATGATCGGATGGGCGATATGATGGAATGCAAGTTATGAACCTGAAAACAAATGCAAAAACAAATGAGATATGATTTCTAATATGATAAAACAAGATAAATAAAGATAGATAGGATGGAATCAAGCTGCTGGTTGTGTAACACTCTCAGCTTGATCAAAAGATGATTGAAGTGGATTGAGGTGATGCTTTGCTTGCTGGACTGATGTCTCTCTCAAGCTTGGCAAACGAATTGGAGTGGAAGGATGGGGGATTGAGGACGCCACAAGACTCTATGGAAAGGAGCCTTGATAAGTCAAGGTGCTTTGGAGCTGCTTCACACAAACTCAAAAGACTTAGAACAATAGTTTTAAGAAAACTAGAAAACTGAATAATTCTTATTACTTTCAAAAATGGGTGATTTACAATGAAGCAAAGACTAGAGCTTTATAGGCTCGACAAGGACAGACTCTAACAGTCATAAAATGATAAAAGGAAACAAAATAACTTGAACTTAAAGTCTTGGGAGCAAAGGCTTTGATGACTCCATGGAATATAGCCGTTAGGCTTGATTTGCTTCCTTCCAAAAGAGAAACTTGTGAAGACTTGTATCTTGATAGCTTCTGGACGTGGCCATGATCTTCAAGCCTTCCTGAAATACTCCTTGGCCTCAGTAAAAGAGAATATGGCCGTTGGTCTTGGGCAAAAATCTGTAGAAACTTCTCCAAAGCATTTAGTGTAGATGTTGCCAAATATGGAAGGTTGATGGGAAGAGAGATCCGCCTGATCTCCTGGGTGCTGGTCCAGCTGAGGACGTCTTGGATGTCTTCTGAATGGTCTAGAGTATCTCCTGGTTCCCATAGATAGCCCTGGGTCGAACCAAGTTGAATTGGTTGAAGACTTTCCTTAAATGATGTCGGTTTGGCCAATTGATGCAAACCGGCTTGATCTTTTGGTTTGATTGGGATCCGCCTGATCCAGTGTGGCATGGTGCTTCCTATGATGTTGTATAGTGCCTCTGAATGACTTAGAAGGTCTCCTGGTTGCCATTCTTGAGGTTGGTTCGATGTGAAACCCGGATCTTCCAAATAAGGCAAGTGTAGAGCTGGTTTGGCCGGTTTTGGGAAATTCATCATATCTTCCAATTTCCTTGACCATTTCTCGAGATCTTGGGCTTTATGGAAAGCTAATAAACTCCTCTTGACTCCTATGATCGGTTTTGGTTCAGGCCGCTTCTTCTTTGGGCTTGAATCCTCTTCTAAAGTCGCATACTCGCAGATGGACGGGCTGAGAAACCTCTGAATTGTAAAATTCATAACTTCTTGCTCCGTGAATATTTTGGGCAGATTCCAATTGGCCTGGACTCCTTCGTGAGTGTAGAATCCATAAAAATTATCCTCGTGATTTAAACCCTCCTGGTTTGTAAGATATGGCATTTTTAGTGCACGTATGTCCTGGTTGGCGCCTTGGCTGGTTGAGTAGGGTGTTGGGTCGACCTCTGGTTCAGCTGCTGAATTGCTGGCAGCAACAGATGGGGATAGATCATTGCAATTGTTGGTCTTCAACGAGGAATTCCTAGTAAGCGCGAGTCATCAGCTCGCGTTGACTACGTCCCTGCCCTTTGTACACACCGCCCGTCGCTCCTACCGATTGAATGATCCGGTGAAGTGCTCGGATCGCGGCGACGTGGGTGGTTCGCCGTCTGCGATGTCGCGAGAAGTCCACTAAACCTTATCATTTAGAGGAAGGAGAAGTCGTAACAAGGTTTCCGTAGGTGAACCTGCGGAAGGATCATTGTCGTACCCTGGAAACAGAACGACCTGAGAACGATGAAACATCACTCTCGGTAGGCCGGTTTCTTACTGTGCCTGCTGATTCCG
>NW_026015557.1:62500-79944 GCF_020379485.1 Brassica napus
CGGCCAAACCAAATAGGCTATCACCTATGAACAGCTTGGCCACGACTTGGCCATGACTTGGCCGTGACTTGTCTGCATAGTGCAGCCTTGGCCGCACACAGTCCATGACTCGGCCAAAGAGGCCGAAGAGACCATAAGAGACAACGGCCTGGCCGCAAAGTCCATGACCGACCAAAGAGGCCATCACTTATAAGTGATCGGCCATGTAAGGCCATTACCTATAAAAGGTTCGGCCATTACCTATATGCTTGGGGACATTATGAATATACATGTACAGAATGATAATATGTATCAGGCCATATAAGTGAGCATAGATATTCCCATCTAAAGAATGAATACGGGTCATTAAAACCAGACAAACCATCTTAAGAGATTTTGAAATAAACCACCACATACATATGTGTGCCGTCTAAGATGGAACCTCAAAAGAGGATTGGGAATATATGTTGGATAGGAGTATTACTTTCTCCCACGAATTCAAAGAAAGCTTGAGCCAAAACATGGGTGATTAAATTAGTGGCCAGGTACGGATTGCATGACCAAAAGCATCCGACTATCCAAACATTAAAGGAGAAAGATTATAAGCTGGATAAAGAAAGAGTAAAGGAATGATAAGAATGGTTTTAACCAGCATTGTCTTGGCAAGATCCTCGGACTATACATTATGATATAAGACGTCCAAAGAAAGATAATATAAAGATAGCCAGTTGAGAAGCTAATCGAGATGCCAGACACTGACCCGAAAAGAATGATTAAGTAATAACCAGCTTAGCACCAAATGAAACGTCCTAGAAGAGACATAATCAAGTTTCTATAGAGTCTATACAAGATAGACCAAGTGTTCCATAAAGATAAAAGGAACCTCGGATAGAAAGAAAAGAGAAAGGTGCATAGACAGATCCGAGGTCATGATAAAAGAAACCATACCAGACATTGAGAGAAAAGGCTGCGCAGCTACACATCTAAGGTACCAAACTATGTAGTCTTGGGACGCCAAGCTACTAGGTAACAAAGGTCCTGGATAATGAAATCTCAAAGTGATCAGATCATGTCGGGAACATAATGGAACCACATGAAGGTGTCGACACACACACACATGAACATCTATATAAAAGATGCATAAGAGAATAGCACTTGAACATAAAGAGATAAGCGAGGATCAGAGAACCCACGAATGAGTACTCATCATACAATCATAGAATCATGAAAGATTATAAAGAATGGAAAGAAAAACGTGGAGGTTCAAAGTATCTAAAGAGAGATGAGCGTATTGGCCATGTACATATACAGAAACGCCATCTGATAAACCAGTGAAATAAATGGATCTTGTGAGATAAAGAAACCGTGAGAGAAGACACATGATCACGTGGCCTTAAGTGCCCATGTCTTCATAATAACAGCATTAGATCATAGATTGTTACACAAGGTACTCACAGAGATCAAAGGAACAGATTATAAGGAGATAAACTCCTATGTGGTGATTGCTGCTACAGAATTCGAAATTGACAAAGGTCTGGTCATAAAGAAAGAAAATAGATACACTAATGTGGTAAGCAGCATATGGATCACTGGATAAGATAATGTAGAATGAGAGAACAGCTTTGTTCCTAAGCTGATTCATGGACTGAAACAAAAGCAGCTGCATATAGTATGTAAGAGGAATTGATCACACATGATCATTGATCTTGGAGTTGTATAAAGACAATCCAATAAACAGTCCATATACATAAGAGGTTTTATAAGAAATTCCTTGTGCTTATACTAAACCTAAAGGAGGTTAGTAAATATAGAATGAAATCTATGTGGGTGACTGGCTAAAACGTCCAGCACACCAGCTAAGAGCATCCGGCTCTCTGGCCAAAGGCGTCCAGACCTCAGGCTATAAGCGTCCGGCTCTGCCCGTCTAAGAACGTCCGGCCCCTTCTACCAAGGACGTCCGGCTCATATCCTTTGATCACGAGCTAGTAGGAAAGATCAACCATCAGGTTGTGATCCAATAATCAGATCCCTTAAGTAAGGATCCGGCATAGCAGAACAGTCTGCTGCCGTATGATCTATTCCCATAAAACTCTGATGGGATTGATAGGAAATATTTAATCAACCGGATACAAAGTATTGTAGTCCATAAGCTCGTTGAAGTCCATGACCTAATAATGTATACTTAGTGTGTGATATGATCCACAGCAACTAAGGTCATGAGACGCCATCATATGGCATTACCTAAGGCAAAGGAATTAATGTCCACATCCATGAGAGTGTTCGGCCTAAGAGCCACAGCAATGACCATTGATCTTGAACACTCATAAGACAAGTAGAAGACATGTATAGACGTGGTCTATGACCTGGACATGGATCGACTAGATTGAATCATGGTCGAATGATAACTGTCCATAAGTACTTGGTCTGTCCGACTTAAGTAAATGAGTTTGATAAAGTAGACAAACACGTCTAGACCATGGACAGATGCAAACACGTTTTATAAAGACCAACAAGTGATCCCCAAGGACAATGTGGTTCACATTGCTTAGCACACATGCTTTAAACGGGACACTCAATGTCAAAAGACATGAGAGACGACCATAAAAGGTCGAAGTGGTCTTGATTACGGTTCAGTAATGAAACTGACCGATTACTCCCATTCTATACCTACAGGATAGATCACGCATCAAGATGCGTAGTATGTAGAACATACACCGAGGTTCACATCAGGGGGAGTAGTGCGTGTTGTACTCTTTTTCCTTCATCTTGGTTTTGTCCCACTGGGTTTTCCTGATAAGGTTTTAATGAGGCAACATTAAGCGTACTACAAATCCTGTATGGTTATGGCATCCAAGGGGGAGTGTTATGAACATGTGTGGATTGCCATTAACCAAGACAAGAAGAGAAGGCCCATCAGGCCACGTCTGGCCCAAGCCAAGACCACGTCCAAGAGAAGAGAGAGAGAGCCGACTTCAGGAGAGAGAGAGGCGGCCACAAGCTTAGAGAGAAAAGGAAACCCTTTCCTTTTTCCTAGTAGATGTAATCTTTCCTTTTATGTATTTAGTAGATTTCCTATTTCATGTAGGATTAGGATAAGTACTCTTTCCATTTATCTCTATCTTGTAATCCTTATATAAGGAACCCCCATTGATGATTAATAACACAGAACAATTACACACGAAATATTCAGTCTCAAACCCTTCTTTTACAACACAAAAGAGTTAATTCATCCCATCAGTACGCTTGGCCTCGATCATACCAAGGAAAAATGTTAACACTTGGTTGGATGATGGAAAGTCGAGCCAGCATAAGTACTACTTGGACCAATCAGACTGACTTGGACAGTCCAGTCCATCAAAACTCGAGCTTATGTCCAGATCAGTACACGGATCAGTCCACGGGAAGGGCCAGCATGCTGATATGTGTACTGACATGGTGCATCAGTTGTCCAAAATCAGTACACGGATCAGTCCACGGGAAGGGCCAGCATGCTGATATGTGTACTGACATGGTGCATCAGTTGTCCAAAATCAGTACACGGACAGTCCACGGGAAGCGCCAGCATGCTGATATGTATGGTCAGCATGCTGATATGAGTTCAGTACACGGATCAGTCCACGGATCAGTACACGGACAGTCCACGGGAAGGGCCAGCATGCTGATATGTGTGGTCAGCATGCTGATATGAGTTCAGTACACGGATCAGTACACGGACAGTCCACGGGAAGGGCCAGCATGCTGATATGTGTGGTCAGCATGCTGATATGAGTTCAGTACACGGATCAGTACACGGATCAGTACACGGATCAGTCCACGGGAAGGGCCAGCATGCTGATATATGTGGTCAGCATGCTGATATGAGTTCAGTACACGGATCAGTACACGGACAGTCCACGGGAAGGGCCAGCATGCTGATATGTGTGGTCAGCATGCTGATATGAGTTCAGTACACGGATCAGTACACGGATCAGTCCACGGGAAGGGCCAGCATGCTGATATGTGT
Source organism: Brassica napus (assembly GCF_020379485.1). NCBI lineage: Eukaryota > Viridiplantae > Streptophyta > Magnoliopsida > Brassicales > Brassicaceae > Brassica > Brassica napus. The sequence goes on from NW_026015557.1 coordinate 66,483, forward strand.
ACTGACATGGTGCATCAGTTTTCCAAAATCAGTACACGGACAGTCCACGGGAAGGGCCAGCATGCTGATATGTGTGGTCAGCATGCTGATATGAGTTCAGTACACGGATCAGTCCACGGATCAGTACACGGACAGTCCACGGGAAGGGCCAGCATGCTGATATGTGTGGTCAGCATGCTGATATGAGTTCAGTACACGGATCAGTACACGGATCAGTACACGGACAGTCCACGGGAAGGGCCAGCATGCTGATATGTGTGGTCAGCATGCTGATATGAGTTCAGTACACGGATCAGTACACGGATCAGTACACGGATCAGTACACGAATCAGTCCACGGGAAGGGCCAGCATGCTGATATGTGTGGTCAGCATGCTGATATGAGTTCAGTACACGGATCAGTACACGGATCAGTACACGGACAGTCCACGGGAAGGGCCAGCATGCTGATATGTGTGGTCAGCATGCTGATATGAGTTCAGTACACGGATCAGTACACGGATCAGTACACGGATCAGTCCACGGGAAGGGCCAGCATGCTGATATGTGTACTGACATGGTGCATCAGTTGTCCAAAATCAGTACACGGACAGTCCACGGGAAGGGCCAGCATGCTGATATGTGTGGTCAGCATGCTGATATGAGTTCAGTACACGGATCAGTCCACGGACAGTCTGTGTGTGCTAACGGACAGGCACGGACGTCCTGCGTGTGCTGACGGACGTCCTGTGTGTACTGAACAGACAGCCCACGTGGGCCAAAATCACCCGAACAGTCCACAGGAAGGGCCAGCATGCTGATATGTGTACTGACGGACGACCACGGATGTCCTGTGTGTGCTGACGGACGTCCTGTGTGTACTGACGGACGTCCTGTGTGTGCTGACGGACGTCCTGTGTGTACTGATGGACACACGGACACACACGGACGTCCTGCGTGTGCTGACGGACGCCCTGTGTGTGCTGACGGACGGCCACGGACGTCCTCTGTGTACTGACGGACGTCCTGTGTGTGCTGACGGACGGCCACGGACGTCCTTTGTGTGCTGACGGACGTCCTGTGTGTACTGACGGACGTCCTGCGTGTGCTGACGGACACACGGACACACACGGACAGCCACAGACGTCCTGCGTGTGCTGACGGACGTCCTGCGTGTGCTGACGGACGTCCTGTGTGTGCTGACGGACGTCCTGTGTGCACTGACGGACACACGGACACACACGGACAGCCACGGACGTCCTGCGTGTGCTGACGGACGTCCTGCGTGTGCTGACGGACGTCCTGCGTGTGCTGACGGACGTCCTGTGTGTGCTGACGGACGTCCTGTGTGCACTGACGGACACACAGACACACACGGACAGCCACGGACGTCCTGCGTGTGCTGACGGACGTCCTGTGTGTGCTGACGGACGTCCTGTGTGCACTGACGGACACACGGACACACACGGACAGCCACGGACGTCCTGCGTGTGCTGACGGACGTCCTGTGTGTACTGAACAGACAGCCCACGTGGGCCAAAATCACCCGAACAGTCCACGGAGCGTGCTGATATGTGTACTGATGGACAGCCGGACGTCCTGTGTGTGCTGACGGACGGCCACGGACGTCCTGTGTGTGCTGACGGACACACACGGACGTCCGTGTGTACTGAACAGACAGCCCACGTGGGCCAAAATCACCCACGGACAGCCAAAATCACCCGAGAAGCCAGAAATGCAAAAATTAATATTTTTGAAGAAAGTTTTCTGAAAGGAAACATCAAAAATATGTCAACAAAGAGTTTAGGATGTCAAGTGTTGATCAAAAGTTGCTGTAGACATCCGTTTAGACCACGAAACTCCGACCTTTGTAGCATGCAAAAGACATGGTTAGAAGCAAAAGAAATTTATGAAAATTTACCAGAAAATAGCTTTAACCATCCTTATGAAGCATGCAAAAAATCAGATTCAAATTCGAAGTATTTTTTTTTTTACATTAAAAATACTCCCCGGAACACAACCAATGTCTACTGGTGACAGACTGAAAAAAAGCGTTTTGTATATATAAGGGGTAGGCACTCTCTTGAGCCTCCTACCCCCCAGTACCCGAACGGTTCGGGTACGTAGTGTTGGACTGTTCGGTCCAACACTATCGAGGGCTGGGTTGAGGTCGATGGCCGGATTGTCCCCGGTGAATTTTCCGGGAACTTTTCCGGCGAATTTTCCGGTGGACCGTTTTGCCCCTAACTTCAAATTTTCGCGCTTGCATGGTCTTGGCCTGGTTTCATCCGTCTTCCAGTTGCTTTTTTTATTACATCTCAAGAGTGGTTGGAAAGATTGATGTTAGCGGGGCAATGAACATTCGGCGTATGAGTGGTGATTGGATAGCTAGTGTTTGTAGGCTCTGTGCTCGCGCACCCAACTGTCACGCCCCCAATCCTGAATAGGATTGTTGGGACGGCCATGGTTCGAGGAAACATACAAGCCAGTCTTGAGACATCAAGGCAAGCGTTCCATGGTCGAGAAAGAAGGTTAAGGATATAAGGAAACTTAGACTTAACCTTATACGAGCTAAGTGTCAGCTAGGACGAGTAAGACGGTAGCTAGGACGAAGTGGACGAGTAGCTCGGCCAGCTCAAGGAAGCTAGGTTCAGTTCACTCCAGCTCAGTCCCTACTAAGTCAGCTCCACTAGCTGGACTACTAGCTCACTCAGCTGAGGCAGCTGAGTGTCAGCTCATCTCAGCTAGACGGACTGTCCGGGCTTTAGGCCGATGGTCCGGGTCTGGGTCAGTGGCGGGCTGGGAGGTCCGGCCATGAGGCCATGGGCTGTTGGGTCCTTGGGCAAGGCTGTGGGCTGTGTCCAGGAGGCCTGGGGCGTGGGTTGGGCTTGTGGCCGACCCCAAACCCAATCAGAAAGGGCGAAGGGATGCAAGTGGCCGAAAGGGGGCAACTCTTGGCCGATGGTGCCCATTCGCTAGCAAGTCGTGCCTGTTCGTGGGGCAAGACTTACCCCCTCGTTTTCTATAAATATGGGGGCTCTCTGGTCGATTTCATTATCCAATTCCAGAGTAAAATACTCAGAGAAAAACGTAGAGAGAAAGAAAGAGAGAAAGAGAGAGTTCCGGCCAAGAGAAAGGCCGATTGTGGTGGTGTTGTGTTCCGGCGACTCTGATCGTTTGAGAACTAACTCCGGTCAAGAATGGGAGATCAAGACAAGGAGAAGAGCATGGAGAACCCAGATGTGGTTCACAAGGTATGTGATGGGCCGTGGCTCCATCAGACCGAACGGACGGTCCATGCGACCGCACCGCGGCTCTGGTCGGTTCCTAAGTCCCATCCGGCTCTCCTTATCTATTTCAATTCGTTTCTCTTCTCTTCTCTCTGGTTAAACACGAAAGGTTGTGTTGGTTGAGTCCAAGGGACACGTCCCTAGGCTTTGGCCGAACATAACCAGACCGCTAGTGTAACACCCCCGAACCGTCCTAGACATATGGTCGATCAACCGGCCAACAATCAAACAAGAACATGACCGATCGACCGTCCATCACCCAGGGTTAGAGATGAATGAGCCAACCGGCCAGCCAACAATCAAACAAGAACATGACTGACCGTCCAACCCAACACCATGGTCCGGAAGCGCTACGTGACGGGTTAGGGATGATCCGGTCAGAGTCACAAACTTTTACTCCACGACCTAGACCAGTTCATCCACTAACTCGTCCCGCTGCGTCAAGGCATAAGGCTTTGCAACCCGTACCTAGAGTTAGCGTTTCCCGTTAGATCAAGGCCTAAGGCTTTTCAACCCGTACCTCGACCTAACGTTGTGTTAGACCGGACTAGTCAAATATCAGAGTACTCATGAAGCGCATATAAAACAATTACTTTATTGATTCGAGAAATATCCATACATTGATATAATTCGAGACCGGTCCCGGCCTAATGCCAAATCGAGTCAACTAAACACAAATCCACAATACCGTTTACAAAAGGCATGAAAATCTACACCGGCGGTCCTAACGTCCAGCACCAAGCTATCCGATCATCCTTACCTAAAGCGACCTGCAAAAAGGACAACGGAGTTGGATGAGTAACCTAATGTTACTCAGTGAGCTGGCGGCCTCTACCCGCAACCTAGACTCTACCCAGACAACCCAAAATAACAATCAATCTAGCCCTAGCATGCAATAAAAGCTAAGGCTAAGCAAACCGTTACTAAGTTAGACTTGGCCTCCTGCCATGATCTAGCTTCAAGTAACGGGAACCTGCATTAAAACAAGTCAACAAGCAATCCCTAGTTAACCATATATACGCTTGAGTTCAGTACTCATGTAGTGTTAGACACTTAGACTATACAAATACCATTGGCCGATCGACCAACAATCAAACAAGAACATGATCAGCCAACCAATGATACCGCATAGCTTTAATATCCACCACCCTTCACAAGCAATCACTCAAACACATATAGGCCAACGTCAGGCCTACACTAACAAAATACACATCAAGCCTAATCCGGTACCTAAGCCAGACTTAGGACTTAATGTCAGAACCTGCAAGCAAATCAATCAACCACAAACACAATCACACTAATAAGACTATGAGTAACTACGACTCGATCTAACTTGTAACACCGTATATCGGTGCTACCCTAACTCGAGGGTTCCATAACCCTCTACGACACTCTAACACAACACTCTAACCTGGGCCCTGGTGACTTCGTGTTCCTCCTCTCTATCGGCAATATCCTATCTCCCTACCACAAAGGCCAGAAGAAGGAACTTTCAACCGACCGCGGCCCACAGTCATTCGGGTCACCGCGCGACAGCCCACAGTCCTTCGGGTCACTGCCACATTACACCGTCGTGTAATACTCAGCCATAGTACATGACACCGTTCGTCTGAGTCTTCCCGATCCAGCGAATAAGGGGTTTCCTTGAACCCGCTGGGTACGAGGCCGAGGAAACACTAATCACCCCTACACAAGCCTAGTATGGGCGGGTCACGCACATACTGTCGGCACACTCACACAACACAAACTCAATCTAGAACCTAACCTAAAGATAAAGTTCCAGATCCTAACTAGACACGACTCCACAACACAAACCAATAGTACCAGTAGTCCGGCCTATATGGCCTAAGACAATTAGTACTAACTACTAAACAATAATATGAATACTAAACAACACAATCAAACCGTTACCCAGATAGTCCAGCCTCCCACTGAGAAACTATCTTTAAAGATAACGGGAACCTGCACTCAATAATATCAACACGCAATAATAGAAAACATGATGCATCCTAGCCCTAGTCCTAGTCAGGTTATTAACTCAGTCTTAATTCCATTCATCTCAGCTTAGCCCTTGCTAAACTGAGTCCGGTTCCATAAATAAAATAACCCTAAGGACTCTACCATTCAATAACGTGATCATTCTAATCTATATGCAGACTCGATCTACCCTAAATTCCAAGTGGAATTCAAACAAACCAACTCACAGTGTTCTAGGCGAGAAGCAGCTGGTTGATCGGAGAAGACTTGGCCAAAACCCAATGGACGCCTTGACTGGACTGGAATGGACTGATCTTGTCTTGGACACAACCTTGGCTTCACCATGAAGAAGTTGACAGGCCTCGACAGGCTGATCTGGACTCGGACAGAACCTCCTCTAGCTTCTGGACAGTTCTTCGGACTTCCCGCGGAGTATCGAGCAGAACTTCGACTGATCTGAACCCGTGGTTCTGAACTAACTCTGGGCAGCACCTCCACTAGACCATCATAGAATATGACTGGCTTGGACGAATTGAATTGGACAGAGCTTCCGCGTCACAATCGTAGAGAATCGCCGATTGGACGGAACTGGCCTTCTCGGTGGAGTATCGGTCTTCAGAATCGACCATACTCTAGAATCGATCACTTCCTTTCTCTCTCTCTCTCTCTCTATGGCCACGTTGACTTGACTCCCATCTGATCTGATCTTCACTTGATTGACCTTCAGTTGGACAGAACCTTCCCAAGGCGATGACTCGAAATCAATAGAGAACTGATCTCGAAAACTCTCTAAAACTCTCGAAATAGCTCGGAATCACTTGCTTTCTTTTTCTACTTTTCTCTCAAGGTTTTAACTTGCTTTTGAAAGGTCTGGATGTGAAGAAATGAGCTGGGGTCGTGGGGTATTTATAGGAGACACCAGCCAATCAGCTTCAGGTTGGTGGCAGCCCGTGTGTCGCTCCGCATGGCTCCGGACGCATGCACAGCGACACCTCGTGCTCCACATGGCTGGCTGCATGTCCAGGATACATGCAGGACGCCACCACTCCTCCCAGATGTCAGGCTGCATGACTGGAGCTCATGCAAGGCGCCACACATCCTCACACATGTCGATCAGCATGCTTCGGTTGCATGCGCGGAGACACCTCGTGCTTGGCCGTTCCACCTCGTGCTTCTATGTGTCAAGCTGCATGTGCAGCTTCCATGCACGGTGACACCTCGAGCTTCTCTTGACACTCAGCTGGTTAGACAGTTGCCACCACGTTCATATCCCTTAGATCAAGCCACCTCGAGCTTCTCGGTTCCTTTGCGCGATTTCGACCCTTCTTGTGAATTTCTGACCCGCGATCAATCCCAAATATTTTTCTGCTCCCATTCTGATTCTCTGAATATTTTTAATAAACTACAGATGATGTCTGATATCCTTTAAAAATATTTCCCGAGCCTCCGGCTTCCTCAAAGAATTTCGTAATACCGAAATTAGGGTTTTCGCCCAACTTCGGGTTTTCCTGTCGTGCTTCAATCCCATCGTGCTTGCTTCCCGTCGTGCTTGCTTCCCGTCCTGCTTCCGACTTATAATGTCTTCAGAATAATATTTTACTGATACGAAGATATTCCGAGAAAACTTCGCGATGAAGAAACGTCAATCTTCCAAAACGTCGAGCTTCTAAACCGTCGTGCTTCAAAAATGTAATTCTTCCAAAACTGCCGTATGATCAATCTAAGACATTTCTAACAATGGTAGAGCAGCTTATCTCAACTCATGCTTCACTCACGATCCATTCTTCGACCTTCTCGTACTTCAAATTTCCCGATCGATCTGTATTGCCCGCGACTCAACCACAAAGATACTCGACCATTCTCTCTCTCTTTTTTTTTTTTTTTTTTTTTTTTTAACGGGTTTCTACAGCTAGCCTTGACACGGGTCGGTTAGACGGATGATCCGATCGCACCAAGACTGGGCGGTTAGGACGAACGGTTGGGAATGACCCAAAGGGCACGAGTTGTCAAGAGTCATGAGTGTTTAAAGGTTGTGAGTTGCCAAAGGGTGTCAGGGACCAAAAGGTACGAGTTACCAAAGGTTGCGAACATCAAAAGGTACGAGAACCAGGAGGCACGATTGGCCAAAGGGTGCATGTTCCAAACGGTGTCTTTCGGGACAGGCTAGGACCGATCCTTATGGATCAGCCTATGGCTTGTCTAGTTAAGACAAGGTCACGGTTTGTCTAAGCCAAGGTAGAGTCGCAAGGTCTGACCGGTTGCTAAGCCTTCCGGATTAGGCTTGAGGCTTACTAGGCCGATTGGATCCAGGCCTAAGGCCGGATCAGGTAAGGGAGTCCGTTGGGCCATTGAGCCGGACTCCATTGGCCGGTCGCACCTAGATTCTATCCGGATAGACGGATTGGTCTTTGGGGACGATCCGGATCTGTTCGTGTGTTCTGTTATCTATTCTGGACTATCTATCTGATTCTAAGTCAAGGGGTGGTTGGTTGAATGACTTAGGATACGGTAGGTAGGTTCATACGTTTTATGATTATGTTGACTGAGGTTTATCTAAGTTCTAGGAACCAAGCCAAGCATTGTAGAATCAATCCGTTCTATTCTCGGTTATGATTAATGCTTATCTGGTTGTGGTTTCAGGAACTAAGGATGGTTCTGGTCAAGCCAAGGAGCCGTGAAGGCTCGGTCAGTGAGAGGCTGTGTAACGTGTGGTTAGATGATGCTAGGGATGAACTAGTGATTGTCTATGAGACTGTTAAGAAGTTGTGTATTGAATCTCATGTTTCTAAGTAATACAAAGTTTATACATTGTTATTCCGCTGTGCAATCTGTTCCTTTGTTTATGAACCTCATATTCGAATATGACTTAGTAACTAATAGACTTAAAAATGGATCAAACAAGCAGAGAAATTAATAAGTAAGCCTGCGGACTCCATCAGGTCGAGAGGCCAGGGTTCGGGTCTTACAAGTTGGTATCAGAGCATGCTTGATTCTAGGATAGTTGGGTTAGGCAGTCCACACACACACACGCAGCCAGCTGATTAGGTCTCACGGTGAGGTTTGATTGCTTAGTCTAGGGATTGTTTTGTTTTGTTTATGTTAGTGTGTTTCGTACTAACATTGTCTGAATCCTTAGGCTGGAAAAAGCAAATCGGGAAAGTCCCGAAAGAGTAAGAAAACAGCCGGTCAGTCTAGTCAAGTGGCCATGGACGGGACCAATCTATCCGGATTGCAAACCGATCCGGCCGCAGCTGACACTAGAGACGTGTTGCCAACTGATCAGGCTAATCTTACGGGGACGCAACAGGATGGTCAGGAACATCGGGAGAGTGATGAGGAAGTGGAATCCTCGAACGCTAACCGTGATGGTGACCAGCATGAGAGAGTGGCCGATGGAACGGCTAATGTGCCCGCAACACTGTCCAAAGAGGACTTGTTAGAGGCCATGAAGGTAATGGGGACTCAGGTTGCGGCTATGGCGCAACTGTTCACGCCACTAGTGAACTCCTCGGTTGGCCAGGCTACGCCTGTGGCTACGACCACCCCCAACACCAATGGTCCAGTTGTGGAAACGGTTGAGGTGATCGAGATCGATCCACCGGAAAAGTCTGGAAAGAAGGTGGACTATCTGAGTCTGCTTCAACATTTATCCAGGTTGGGTACGAAGCATTTCTCCGGTAGCACCGACCCTATTGTGGCAGACGAGTGGAGGAGTAGGTTGGTCCGAAACTTTCAATCAACTCGCTGTCCAGTGGATTACAGACGCGACATTGCGGTTCACTTCCTGGAAGGGGACGCGCATAACTGGTGGCTTGCAGTGGACAAGCGCACCAATGGGAGTCTGGAAAGTTTTGCGGACTTTGAAGTTGAATTCAACCGCAAATACTTCCCTGCTGAGGCTTGGGATCGTCTGGAAGCTCAGTTTCTAGATTTGGCCCAAGGCCGCAGGACCGTACGGGAGTACGAAGAAGAGTTCAACCGGCTCAGACGGTTTGTTGGAAGAGAGCTGGAGGACGAGGCAGTCCAGGTCCGTAGGTTCATCCGAGGCCTAAGGCCCGAACTGAAGACCCATTGCTCGATCCGCACTTTCAACACCGTCGGAGAACTGGTGGAACGGGTGGCTTTGCTAGAGTCTAACTTGGCTGAAGAAGCTAAGCTTAAGGCTAAGTCACAGTCTGGCCCGTCGGGCAAAACAAATGATAAAAAGAGGAAGTGGGACCAGGTGGACGGAGGTAAGACCTCTGGTGGCCGACCTACATGTCCCAAGTGTGGAAAGAATCATCCCGGTGAGTGCTGGAAGGCCATGGGGGCTTGTGTGCGATGTGGCAGCATGGATCACACGATCCAAAACTGCACTCGACCAAACCGATTCTCCGACCAGTCCAGTGGCAGCGGCTCCGTGACTTGCTTCCTATGTGGCAAGACTGGACACTACAAGTCGGATTGTCCTAAGCTACAAGGAGGACAAGGGAAGGGCCGTGGAGACACAGGCAAGTCGACCCAGAGTAGGCCGACCACAACACCAAGGGTGTATGAGCTGTTCCGGGACGACGGCGCTTCTGGATCGTTTGATTCGATCTCTGGTAATTCCTAAATTTTTCTTTTTACATTCAAGTAGAAAATGCTTGGTATGGAACCTAGAATGTCTAGGGGATTCTGATGAGGGTCTCTGTTAGGAACCCTCATGATTGGTGGTGTGGAAACCCACGTACTTTTCGACACAGGGGCTACACATAGTTTTGTGAGTCCGGGACTGGTCGGAAAGGGTCTGTTCTGTCTGGACGCTGGAGATAATTTTGGGATAGTGAGGGCGGCCGGAGGGCAAGCCATGAACTCACTAGGTCTCATGTCAAATATCCCAGTGTCAATACAGGGAAAGGTATTCCCTGTGGATTTGGTCTGTGTCAACCTAAAGAATCACGAAGTGATCCTAGGTATGGACTGGTTGGGAAAGTATCGGGCCACTCTCGATTGCCATAGAGGTCGTGTGCAATTGGAGACTGGGCTTCGACCGATCCAGTACCAATGTCTGTGTCCGGCTCAAGAGAAAGTAGTGGTTTCAGCAGTTCGAGCGATTCGGATGTTGGAACAGGGTTGTCAGTCCTTTTTGGCTACAATTACAACTACAGAGCCGGGCAGTTCTGTCTGTCTGAAAGACCTTTCAGAGGATTCGTTGGTGTCGAAGTTCCCAGATGTGTTCCAGGTACCTCAGGGTGTCCCTCCTGATAGGTCGGATCCATTTACGATTGAACTAGAGCCAGGGACAGCTCCGCTGTCCAAGAGTCCGTACCGGATGGCTCCGGCCGAGATGGCCGAGCTAAAGAAGCAATTGGAAGAATTGCTTAACAAGGGGTTCATACGGCCAAGTAGCTCCCCTTGGGGTGCACCAGTCCTCTTCGTGAGAAAGAAGGATGGTAGCATGCGTCTGTGCATCGACTATCGAGGGTTGAACAGGGTCACTGTGAAGAACAAGTACCCGTTGCCCAGGATAGACGAACTGTTGGATCAACTCAAAGGAGCCAAGTGGTTTTCCAAGATTGATTTGGCTTTAGGGTATCATCAGATCCCTATAGAGCCAAATGATATTAGGAAGACGGCATTTAGGACCAGGTACGGTCATTACGAGTTCGTAGTGATGCCGTTCGGTCTGACCAATGCACCTGCCGCTTTCATGAAAATGATGAACAGCGTGTTCCGAGATTTCTTGGATGAATTCGTGATCATCTTCATTGATGATATCCTAATTTATTCCAAGGATGAGGAATCTCATAGGAAACACTTGAGAGCCGTGCTGGAACGATTACGAGAACACAAACTCTATGCTAAACTCAGTAAATGTAGCTTTTGGCAGAAGAGTATTGGGTTCCTCGGCCATATTGTTTCCGATCAGGGCATCTCGGTGGATCCAGAGAAGATCAGGGCAATCAAGGATTGGCCCCGACCACGCAGTGCTACGGAAGTCAGAAGCTTCTTAGGGCTGGCAGGTTACTATAGAAAGTTTGTGAAAGGATTCGCAAGCTTGGCTCAGCCTATGACGCGGTTGACTGGGAAGGACGTTAAGTTCACATGGGCTGAAGAGTGTGAGGAATGTTTCTCCGCACTTAAGAACATGCTGACTAGCGCACCCGTCCTAGTGCTTCCGGAGGCCGATCAACCATATGTGGTCTATACGGACGCGTCCATCACTGGACTAGGTTGCGTATTGACCCAGCATGGGAAAGTCATTGCCTATGCGTCCAGGCAGTTGAGGAAACATGAGGGAAACTACCCCACCCATGATCTCGAAATGGCTGCGGTAGTATTCGCCTTAAAGATTTGGCGATCATACTTGTATGGCGCCAAAGTTCAGATACTTACGGACCATAAGAGTCTTAAGTATATATTCACCCAGCCTGAGTTAAACTTAAGGCAGAGGAGGTGGATGGAATTCGTAGCTGACTACGATTTGGACATCACCTACTATCCGGGAAAGGCTAAACTGGTAGCAGACGCTTTGAGCCGGAAGAGGGCTGATGTATCGGCCGAACGGGAGGCGGACGACCTGGACGGTATGGTCCGTGCTCTGCGGCTGAATGTGCTGACTACGACAACCGAAGCCTTGGGGTTGGAGGCGGTTAACCAAGCCGACCTGCTTACTCGAATCCGGTTGGCTCAAGGTCAGGACGAGAACCTGAATAAGGTTGCTCAGAATGATAGGACGGAGTACCAGATCGCAAGGGATGGTACCATCCTAGTAAACGGTCGGATCAGTGTTCCTAATGATAGGAGTCTAAAGGAAGAGATTATGAGGGAGGCTCATAAGTCCAGATTCTCGGTTCATCCTGGTGCGACTAAGATGTACCAGAACCTTAAGAAATTCTATCATTGGATCCGTATGAAGGCAGATGTAGCGGAATGGGTGGCCAAGTGTTCCACTTGCCAACTCATCAAAGCAGAACATCAGGTGCCTAGTGGGTTATTACAAAGCTTGCCTATTCCGGAATGGAAATGGGATCACATCACAATGGACTTTGTGACCGGGTTCCCTACCACGAGGAATAAGAAGGATGCGGTTTGGGTTGTGGTAGATCGACTAACCAAATCAGCACACTTCCTGGCTATCAAGAAGTCGGATGGGGTAGATCAGATTGTACGTAAGTACATTGATGAGATCGTCCGACTACATGGTGTGCCGGCAAGCATAGTCTCGGATAGGGATTCAAGGTTCACATCTTACTTCTGGAAGGCTTTCCAAAAGGCCTTAGGAACAAGGGTGAACATGAGTACAGCCTATCACCCACAGACGGATGGACAGTCTGAACGTACGATCCAGACATTGGAAGATATGTTGCGAGCATGTGTTCTAGACTGGGGTGATTCCTGGGAGAAACATCTACCTCTGGTAGAATTTGCTTACAACAATAGTTTCCATAGTAGTATTGGCATGTCGCCATACGAAGCTCTGTATGGGCGTCCATGCAGGACACCCTTATGCTGGACCCAAGTTGGGGAACGCAGCATGATTGGTCCGGAGATTGTCGAAGAGACAACCGAAAAGATCAAGTTCTTGAGGGACAAGATGAGACAGGCACAAGATCGCCAAAAGAACTATGCAGATCGAAGAAGGAAAGATCTCGAGTTTCAAGTAGGTGACTTGGTGTATCTCAAAATGATTACCTTCAAAGGACGAGTCCGAATTTCCGGAGACGGAAGTTAGACCCGAGATACTTGGGGCCGTTCAAGGTCATTGAAAGAGTTGGGATGGTGGCCTACAAGTTGGACTTACCGGCCAAGATGGACGCATTTCATAATGTGTTCCACGTCTCCCAACTTCGGAAATGTTTGACGGACCAAGACATCGCTCTTCCTGCCATTCCAGACGATCTTGGTAAGAACCTAACCTTGGAAACGAGGCCAGTCGAATCATAGATAGGATGGAAAACGCAACAAGGAAGAAGACGGTCCAGATGGTCAAGGTCGTCTGGGACTGTAATGGTCATGATATAATCACTTGGGAGACCGAAGCTAGAATGAAAGCAGAGTACCCAGAGTGGTTGGACCAGTTTGTTTCCGAGGAAGCATTCGATTCGGATTCGAGGACGAATCCATCCCAAGGGGGGGGGGAGGACTTGTCACGCCCCCATCCTGAATAGGATTGTTGGGACGGCCATGGTTCGAGGAACGTACAAGCCAGTCTTGAGACATCAAGGCAAGCGTTCCATGGTCGAGAAAGAAGGT
>NW_026015558.1:10000-13528 GCF_020379485.1 Brassica napus
TTCATATGTCAATAAAAAGGGGGTTAGCTTGCTCCCTTACAGCAAAAAACTTGGATTAGTTGAGCCAAAACGAGCCCGATCAAGATAAATTCATGAGGGGTATTGGTCTTAGGATCTACTCCAGCATTTAGAAATTGGTAATCGGTAAAAGATACATGTCTTGATGTCCTGCCCACGAAAGGGACCCAAGTCCAGTAGCCTGCTAAATGGTGATTCAACATAGATCTACATCTTTGGAACCAAGCCAATTTTTGGAGCTGCTTTGTGATAATGGAACCAACACAGCAAAAAGCATTAAGGCTGCGAAGACCAATGCGCCAATTGCGGTACAATAAAGTTGTAATTCACTAGTTATTCAGAATGCTCGCCAAAGGCAAGAAAAAAGCCAGAGGTTCATTATTTGTATTCCTCGGAAGCCTCCGCCCACATCTCCCATTCAGGATTTCTTGGCCCACTATTGGCCAAACCACCTGAGCACTAGGTCCAATGTGAGTAGGATCACTCACCATGCTTCATAATTGGAAAAACGAGCACCGTGGAAATACATGCATGCACTCAGCCAAAGAAAGATGATAGAGAGTTTGGCCAAAATGGCACTAAATACTTTTCGAGAGATTTCCTCCAAATCACTGTATGGACTATCAAAATCGTGAGCATCAGCAATGTAGGGTTCCAGATCCAAGTGGTAGTATCAGGTCCCTTAGCTATTGTTCTTGAGAAATGACCGGGTTAGCCCATTCCTCGAAAGAAGTTTTTATGGGATCCCTCTACCAAAATTTTGACTTCTGGTCCGGCGAACGAATAATCATTGAGTCCCCTCTTTCCGGACAACACATACAAAGAAACCCCCACAGTCACTCAAATAATTAGTGAACCGATGATAGATGCTTAGAATTTTGTTCTTTCTCTTCTATCTCCCATCTATTCATCCATTTTTTCTTTAGTTATTCACTAGAGCAATTATGATCTGGAAGTCGATCTGGGGCAAGTGTTCGGATCTATTATGACAATATCCATAGGGTGCTCAACGGACCCCCCCCTTTTTTTTTTTATTAAAAAGCGTTTCGCACCTTTACATTATATTGGTACACAAATAATATTTTTTTTTATAACCTAATCTAGTGTATTCATATTTCAATTATAAGTTCCGAATATAGCCTATTTTTTATGTTTTAATAGAGGATATTCCTATTTCAATAACCGCTTTTAGTCATTACTAAGAAACATTCTAGTATTGATATTTAGTCATTTTCAAACCCTTTTATTCGTTTTTAATAGTCGAAAAGAAAAAAATAGAAAAAACTAGATATAGATATTATAGATAGTCTCATATTCATGTACTACGTATCCCTAGAGAATACCAGATTAAATAGAACGATTTGAGAAAAGGATATAATGAAATTTTTTTTCTGGGATTGGTTTCTTCTGATAGAAAAAAGATCTGGTTATGTGACCGAGAGGCCAAGAAACTAAAAAACAATTAATTGTAAAAACAAATAAAGATATATTATAGAATAAAAAAAAAGAAACAAAGAAAAAGTTCTTATTCGAAGCGCCTCGTGATCGTCAACCAATTCTGTGCTTCAATATAATTACCAGGAGTAAGCGTTTATAGCCTGTTTCCAATACTCGGCGGCTTGAGCAAACCAGCCTCCGCCATTTCAGAATCTCCTTGTTGAATGGCCTGTTCTCCACGGTCGGAATAGGCGGGTCAATTCCCTCCCTGAGAACCGTACTTGAGAGTTTCCTACCTCATACGGCCTCGACAACCAACTCTTTTGTTTTGGTGTACCAGTTTTTTTCACTTTAACCTACTTTAACTTATATCTAATTGAATGAGATTTCTTATAGATATTCATTCGGTTTTTCTTGGATTAAACAAAGAGAGTAATTACATGAGTTTCAACTTTTCGTTTTGATTTAATTAATATTTAATTAATCTAATAATAAGTTTTATCTTTTCTCCTACCTTCAGAAAAAAAAAGGCATGTCCACTGTTAGTAGATATTAGAATTTTCTGAAAGGTAACTATCCCGCCTTTCATATATAAATTATATAGAATCGTTGAAAAAGACTTTTTTTCATACTTCATATCATAAAAAAGAAAAGACTTACTGTCTTTAGGATCTGATGCTACACCGCTGCTCAATACCTTAGGGGATCCACTCTATTACATAAGTAGATTTCTAAGATTTATCTCATATTATGATATAAATAAACAGCTCTTGTTGTATCGGTCCAAACCTTTCCAGTTGATCTTTACGGTGCTTCCTCTATCATAAATCTTTTTTTATCCATAGAAAATAAAGTATTTAGGCATATCTAGTCTTCACTTCATATTTCGATCCATGAAGTTTATTTATTTGCTACAGCTGATAAAAAAAATCGTTTTGGACGATGCTTATGTAGAAAGCCTTTTTTTTTTTCTAGTATTTCATTGACTAGCTGTTCGTTCTTTTTTTCTATAGTGGAGATAGTCGCACGTATGACAGATCACAGCCATATTATTAAAAGCTTGTGGTAAAAAGGGGTTTCGTTCTAATGCCCGAAAATAATATTCTAAAGCTTTGGTATGTTCCCCATTACTTGTGTGGATAAGGCCTATATTATAGAGTATATAACTTCGATCATAGGGGTCAATTTCTAGTCGCATAGCTTCATTAATAATAGATATCCTGTAAGTGTCGTAAATCCTCCGCAAGTCCTTCATTGAGCCGACATCCGTTACGGTCGTCATCATCGCTTTAACGAATTCTCCGTTTCAGAACCGTATGTGAATTTTCATCTCATACGGCTCCTCCTTTAGGTGCATAATGAAAATAATAATATATGGATATGGAAAAATTTTGATGTCATTATGAACTAACGGGGCTAATGTTTTACAAAATCCCTAGCCAACCTTCTTGTAAAAGATCTTTTCTTACTACCAAGTGGATTCATATTCATACTAGATAAAAATAAAAAAGGAAACTCGAACAATTTCTTGTTCTCAACGCCCCTAAAGTTCCAGGATTAGTCAACTTCAACAGTCCTTCAATGGTTATACGGGTATCCAAAGTACGGACGAGATGGATGTTTATTGTTCCAACCATTTAATTAGTCCGATCCCAAAGAAAGAAGAAAGGAATCTTTTTGAAGAAAGTTTTCGTGTTGTTGATTTCTCGGCGTAGTGCTTTCTTCCCCTGTGCCTCCTATTTCGTATATTGTATTAGTCTATAGGATTGATCTGTAATACGGGAACCGTAGGTAAAAAACCTTTTGCTCAATACTAGAATTCATAATTGAAGCATCTAGGCTGCACTAATCGTGGATACATGACAGAAGGGATTGCTTTTTTATATTAGAAACTTCACCTTCAAAGCGTAGATTTTGTTCAATACGCATTTTTTTCTATTCAAATGGTGAGAAAATAAAAAAAATGATAATGATAATCAATCGCACCATCTCTGTAATAAGTAAATGCCTTTGTTCTCCGGAAGTTGTCGGAATGACTCGTAATAAGATATCGGCTACAATTGTAAAGGTTTT